>NW_027102035.1:0-86178 GCF_035609145.1 Eleutherodactylus coqui | reverse complement strand
TCGCGTGTCACCATCGAGCCTTAATGACATCATAAAGCTGCTTCAAGTGCAAGACTTGCAGGCTTATATACAGTCTATCTATCTATCTATCTATCTATCTATCTATCTATCTATCTATCTAATGTATGTTACTGCATAGATATATATCTAGCTATATAAATAGATAGCTATATATCAATATAGATATTTCTACAAATATCTAGCTTTACGTATAAATTTAAACTTCTATAGTTATGGTTTTGTAGGCTGAAAACATACATACAAAATTTGTATTATTATCAGCATTATTCTTATAATTGCCATTGATGTTATTCCAGGGACAGGTAATAAACCGCATGAGGCTTTGACCAATTTTTACCATTTTAGGTAAAAAGCTGCATTGACTGCACTTCTGCATTTTGTGGGATATGGTAGGACTGCAAGCAAATCCTGAGACAAGATATATCAAAAACACTCCATACAGCATGCAATTTCATTTTCCAAGATAGAAACATTGGTCACGCTGAACATTGTTGAACGTTTTCGCTGCAATGCATCCTGGGACGCTTGGATCCAGGTTCCATCATTCATGTTGCGCTATTTCAACCAACCTGTGTGGCTCATATTCACTTTGGGTTGACAATTGGCATGGTCATGGTGTAGGCCGAGCCTTTTTTGCCACTTCATCCGCCTCCGATCAAGCATAATGCCTTGCCCATAAGCATTCCCCTCCCTGGAATAACTTAACCTACCCATTCCCCTATCTGGAATAACTGTACCTACCACAAAAGAAGTGATAAGCAGCGATCAATTTGACTGTTGTAGGCTGCCGTATCCCGCTTAAGGGCGAATTTCAAACGTTGTCCATCACAGAGACAAATGATCTGGCTCCAGCAGCGTCTATAGGAGTATCTGTCTGCTCACTTCTAGCTCCAGTGGAGACTGATGGAAAAATGGCCGCTAACAACCTGTGATCCTTGTTCCGGGTGCGCGTGTCACCATCGAGCCTTAATGACATCATAAAGCTGCTTCAAGTGCAAGACTTGCAGGCTTATATACAGTCTATCTATCTATCTATCTATCTAATGTATGTTACTGCATAGATATATATCTAGCTATATAAATAGATAGCTATATATCAATATAGATATTTCTACAAATATCTAGCTTTACGTATAAATTTAAACTTCTATAGTTATGGTTTTGTAGGGCTGAAAACATACATACAAAATTTGTATTATTATCAGCATTATTCTTATAATTGCCATTGATGTTATTCCAGGGGCAGGTAATAAACCGCATGAGGCTTTGACCAATTTTTACCATTTTAGGTAAAAAGCTGCATTGACTGCACTTCTGCATTTTGTGGGATATGGTAGGACTGCAAGCAAATCCTGAGACAAGATATATCAAAAACACTCCATACAGCATGCGATTTCATTTTCCAAGATAGAAACATTGGTCACGCTGAACATTGTTGAACGTTTTCACTGCAATGCATCCTGAGACGCTTGGATCCAGGTTCTATCATTCATGCTGCGCCATTTCAACCAACCTGTGTGGCTCATATTCACTTGGGTTGACGAGTTGCATGGTCATGTGTAGGCCGAGCCTTTTTTGCCCACTTCATCCGCCTCCGATCAAGCATAATGCCTTGCCCATAAGCATTCCCCACCCTGGAATATCTTAACCTACCCATTCCCCTATCTGGAATAACTGTACCTCCTCAAAAGAAGTGATAAGCCGCAATATATTTGACTGTTGTAGGCTGCCGTCTCCCGCTTAAGGGCGAATTTCAAACGTTGTCCATCACAGAGACAAATGATCTGGCTCCAGCCGCGTCTATAGGAGTATCTGTCTGCTCACTTCTAGCTCCAGTGGAGACTGATGGAAAAATGGCCGCTAACAACCTGTGGTCCTTGTTCCGGTGCGCGTGTCACCATCGAGCCTTAATGACATCATAAAGCTGCTTCAAGTGCAAGACTTGCAGGCTTATATACAGTCTATCTATCTATCTATCTATCTAATGTATGTTACTGCATAGATATATATCTAGCTATATAAATAGATAGCTATATATCAATATAGATATTTCTACAAATATCTAGCTTTACGTATAAATTTAAACTTCTATAGTTATGGTTTGTAGGGCTGAAAACATACATACAAAATTTGTATTATTATCAGCATTATTCTTATAATTGCCATTGATGTTATTCCAGGGGCAGGTAATAAACCGCATGAGGCTTTGACCAATTTTTACCATTTTAGGTAAAAAGCTGCATTGACTGCACTTCTGCATTTTGTGGGATATGGTAGGACTGCAAGCAAATCCTGAGACAAGATATATCAAAAACACTCCATACAGCATGCGATTTCATTTTCCAAGATAGAAACATTGGTCACGCTGAACATTGTTGAACGTTTTCGCTGCAATGCATCCTGAGACGCTTGGATCCAGGTTCTATCATTCATGCTGCGCCATTTCAACCAACCTGTGTGGCTCATATTCACTTTGGGTTGACGAGTTGCATGGTCATGGTGTAGGCCGAGCCTTTTTTGCCACTTCATCCGCCTCCGATCAAGCATAATGCCTTGCCATAAGCATTCCCCACCCTGGAATATCTTAACCTACCCATTCCCCTATCTGGAATAACTGTACCTCCCTCAAAAGAAGTGATAAGCCGCAATATATTTGACTGTTGTAGGCTGCCGTCTCCCGCTTAAGGGCGAATTTCAAACGTTGTCCATCACAGAGACAAATGATCTGGCTCCAGCCGCGTCTATAGGAGTATCTGTCTGCTCACTTCTAGCTCCAGTGGAGACTGATGGAAAAATGGCCGCTAACAACCTGTGGTCCTTGTTCCGGGTGCGCGTGTCACCATCGAGCCTTAATGACATCATAAAGCTGCTTCAAGTGCAAGACTTGCAGGCTTATATACAGTCTATCTATCTATCTATCTATCTATCTATCTATCTATCTATCTAATGTATGTTACTGCATAGATATATATCTAGCTATATAAATAGATAGCTATATATCAATATAGATATTTCTACAAATATCTAGCTTTACGTATAAATTTAAACTTCTATAGTTATGGTTTTGTAGGGCTGAAAACATACATACAAAATTTGTATTATTATCAGCATTATTCTTATAATTGCCATTGATGTTATTCCAGGGACAGGTAATAAACCGCATGAGGCTTTGACCAATTTTTACCATTTTAGGTAAAAAGCTGCATTGACTGCACTTCTGCATTTTGTGGGATATGGTAGGACTGCAAGCAAATCCTGAGACAAGATATATCAAAACACTCCATACAGCATGCAATTTCATTTTCAAGATAGAAACATTGGTCACGCTGAACATTGTTGAACGTTTTCGCTGCAATGCATCCTGGGACGCTTGGATCCAGGTTCCATCATTCATGTTGCGCTATTTCAACCAACCTGTGTGGCTCATATTCACTTTGGGTTGACAATTGGCATGGTCATGGTGTAGGCCGAGCCTTTTTTGCCACTTCATCCGCCTCCGATCAAGCATAATGCCTTGCCCATAAGCATTCCCTCCCTGGAATAACTTAACCTACCCATTCCCCTATCTGGAATAACTGTACCTACCACAAAAGAAGTGATAAGCAGCGATCAATTTGACTGTTGTAGGCTGCCGTATCCCGCTTAAGGGCGAATTTCAAACGTTGTCCATCACAGAGACAAATGATCTGGCTCCAGCAGCGTCTATAGGAGTATCTGTCTGCTCACTTCTAGCTCCAGTGGAGACTGATGGAAAAATGGCCGCTAACAACCTGTGATCCTTGTTCCGGGTGCGCGTGTCACCATCGAGCCTTAATGACATCATAAAGCTGCTTCAAGTGCAAGACTTGCAGGCTTATATACAGTCTATCTATCTATCTATCTATCTAATGTATGTTACTGCATAGATATATATCTAGCTATATAAATAGATAGCTATATATCAATATAGATATTTCTACAAATATCTAGCTTTACGTATAAATTTAAACTTCTATAGTTATGGTTTTGTAGGGCTGAAAACATACATACAAAATTTGTATTATTATCAGCATTATTCTTATAATTGCCATTGATGTTATTCCAGGGACAGGTAATAAACCGCATGAGGCTTTGACCAATTTTTACCATTTTAGGTAAAAAGCTGCATTGACTGCACTTCTGCATTTTGTGGGATATGGTAGGACTGCAAGCAAATCCTGAGACAAGATATATCAAAAACACTCCATACAGCATGCAATTTCATTTTCCAAGATAGAAACATTGGTCACGCTGAACATTGTTGAACGTTTTCGCTGCAATGCATCCTGGGACGCTTGGATCCAGGTTCCATCATTCATGTTGCGCTATTTCAACCAACCTGTGTGGCTCATATTCACTTTGGGTTGACGATTGGCATGGTCATGGTGAGGCCGAGCCTTTTTTGCCACTTCATCCGCCTCCGATCAAGCATAATGCCTTGCCCATAAGCATTCCCCACCCTGGAATAACTTAACCTACCCATTCCCCTATCTGGAATAACTGTACCTACCACAAAAGAAGTGATAAGCAGCGATCAATTTGACTGTTGTAGGCTGCCGTCTCCCGCTTAAGGGCGAATTTCAAACGTTGTCCATCACAGAGACAAATGATCTGGCTCCAGCAGCGTCTATAGGAGTATCTGTCTGCTCACTTCTAGCTCCAGTGGAGACTGATGGAAAAATGGCCGCTAACAACCTGTGATCCTTGTTCCGGGTGCGCGTGTCACCATCGAGCCTTAATGACATCATAAAGCTGCTTCAAGTGCAAGACTTGCAGGCTTATATACAGTCTATCTATCTATCTATCTATCTATCTATCTATCTATCTATCTATCTAATGTATGTTACTGCATAGATATATATCTAGCTATATAAATAGATAGCTATATATCAATATAGATATTTCTACAAATATCTAGCTTTACGTATAAATTTAAACTTCTATAGTTATGGTTTTGTAGGGCTGAAAACATACATACAAAATTTGTATTATTATCAGCATTATTCTTATAATTGCCATTGATGTTATTCCAGGGACAGGTAATAAACCGCATGAGGCTTTGACCAATTTTTACCATTTTAGGTAAAAAGCTGCATTGACTGCACTTCTGCATTTTGTGGGATATGGTAGGACTGCAAGCAAATCCTGAGACAAGATATATCAAAAACACTCCATACAGCATGCAATTTCATTTTCCAAGATAGAAACATTGGTCACGCTGAACATTGTTGAACGTTTTCGCTGCAATGCATCCTGGGACGCTTGGATCCAGGTTCCATCATTCATGTTGCGCTATTTCAACCAACCTGTGTGGCTCATATTCACTTTGGGTTGACGATTGGCATGGTCATGGTGTAGGCCGAGCCTTTTTTGCCACTTCATCCGCCTCCGATCAAGCATAATGCCTTGCCCATAAGCATTCCCCTCCCTGGAATAACTTAACCTACCCATTCCCCTATCTGGAATAACTGTACCTACCACAAAAGAAGTGATAAGCAGCGATCAATTTGACTGTTGTAGGCTGCCGTATCCCGCTTAAGGGCGAATTTCAAACGTTGTCCATCACAGAGACAAATGATCTGGCTCCAGCAGCGTCTATAGGAGTATCTGTCTGCTCACTTCTAGCTCCAGTGGAGACTGATGGAAAAATGGCCGCTAACAACCTGTGATCCTTGTTCCGGGTGCGCGTGTCACCATCGAGCCTTAATGACATCATAAAGCTGCTTCAAGTGCAAGACTTGCAGGCTTATATACAGTCTATCTATCTATCTATCTATCTAATGTATGTTACTGCATAGATATATATCTAGCTATATAAATAGATAGCTATATATCAATATAGATATTTCTACAAATATCTAGCTTTACGTATAAATTTAAACTTCTATAGTTATGGTTTTGTAGGGCTGAAAACATACATACAAAATTTGTATTATTATCAGCATTATTCTTATAATTGCCATTGATGTTATTCCAGGGGCAGGTAATAAACCGCATGAGGCTTTGACCAATTTTTACCATTTTAGGTAAAAAGCTGCATTGACTGCACTTCTGCATTTTGTGGGATATGGTAGGACTGCAAGCAAATCCTGAGACAAGATATATCAAAAACACTCCATACAGCATGCAATTTCATTTTCCAAGA
This sequence comes from Eleutherodactylus coqui, assembly GCF_035609145.1. NCBI lineage: Eukaryota > Metazoa > Chordata > Amphibia > Anura > Eleutherodactylidae > Eleutherodactylus > Eleutherodactylus coqui. The sequence goes on along the minus strand of NW_027102035.1, from coordinate 79,994 downwards.
TAGAAACATTGGTCACGCTGAACATTGTTGAACGTTTTCGCTGCAATGCATCCTGAGACGCTTGGATCCAGGTTCCATCATTCATGTTGCGCTATTTCAACCAACCTGTGTGGCTCATATTCACTTTGGGTTGACGAGTTGCATGGTCATGGTGTAGGCCGAGCCTTTTTTGCCACTTCATCCGCCTCCGATCAAGCATAATGCCTTGCCCATAAGCATTCCCCTCCCTGGAATAACTTAACCTACCCATTCCCCTATCTGGAATAACTGTACCTACCACAAAAGAAGTGATAAGCAGCGATCAATTTGACTGTTGTAGGCTGCCGTATCCCGCTTAAGGGCGAATTTCAAACGTTGTCCATCACAGAGACAAATGATCTGGCTCCAGCAGCGTCTATAGGAGTATCTGTCTGCTCACTTCTAGCTCCAGTGGAGACTGATGGAAAAATGGCCGCTAACAACCTGTGATCCTTGTTCCGGGTGCGCGTGTCACCATCGAGCCTTAATGACATCATAAAGCTGCTTCAAGTGCAAGACTTGCAGGCTTATATACAGTCTATCTATCTATCTATCTATCTAATGTATGTTACTGCATAGATATATATCTAGCTATATAAATAGATAGCTATATATCAATATAGATATTTCTACAAATATCTAGCTTTACGTATAAATTTAAACTTCTATAGTTATGGTTTTGTAGGGCTGAAAACATACATACAAAATTTGTATTATTATCAGCATTATTCTTATAATTGCCATTGATGTTATTCCAGGGACAGGTAATAAACCGCATGAGGCTTTGACCAATTTTTACCATTTTAGGTAAAAAGCTGCATTGACTGCACTTCTGCATTTTGTGGGATATGGTAGGACTGCAAGCAAATCCTGAGACAAGATATATCAAAAACACTCCATACAGCATGCAATTTCATTTTCCAAGATAGAAACATTGGTCACGCTGAACATTGTTGAACGTTTTCGCTGCAATGCATCCTGGGACGCTTGGATCCAGGTTCCATCATTCATGTTGCGCTATTTCAACCAACCTGTGTGGCTCATATTCACTTTGGGTTGACGATTGGCATGGTCATGGTGTAGGCCGAGCCTTTTTTGCCACTTCATCCGCCTCCGATCAAGCATAATGCCTTGCCCATAAGCATTCCCCTCCCTGGAATAACTTAACCTACCCATTCCCCTATCTGGAATAACTGTACCTACCACAAAAGAAGTGATAAGCAGCGATCAATTTGACTGTTGTAGGCTGCCGTATCCCGCTTAAGGGCGAATTTCAAACGTTGTCCATCACAGAGACAAATGATCTGGCTCCAGCAGCGTCTATAGGAGTATCTGTCTGCTCACTTCTAGCTCCAGTGGAGACTGATGGAAAAATGGCCGCTAACAACCTGTGATCCTTGTTCCGGGTGCGCGTGTCACCATCGAGCCTTAATGACATCATAAAGCTGCTTCAAGTGCAAGACTTGCAGGCTTATATACAGTCTATCTATCTATCTATCTATCTAATGTATGTTACTGCATAGATATATATCTAGCTATATAAATAGATAGCTATATATCAATATAGATATTTCTACAAATATCTAGCTTTACGTATAAATTTAAACTTCTATAGTTATGGTTTTGTAGTTGAAAACATACATACAAAATTTGTATTATTATCAGCATTATTCTTATAATTGCCATTGATGTTATTCCAGGGGCAGGTAATAAACCGCATGAGGCTTTGACCAATTTTTACCATTTTAGGTAAAAAGCTGCATTGACTGCACTTCTGCATTTTGTGGGATATGGTAGGACTGCAAGCAAATCCTGAGACAAGATATATCAAAAACACTCCATACAGCATGCAATTTCATTTTCCAAGATAGAAACATTGGTCACAGCTGAACATTGTTGAACGTTTTCGCTGCAATGCATCCTGAGGACGCTTGGATCCAGGTTCCATCATTCATGTTGCGCTATTTCAACCAACCTGTGTGGCTCATATTCACTTTGGGTTGACGATTGGCATGGTCATGGTGTAGGCCGAGCCTTTTTTGCCACTTCATCCGCCCTCCGATCAAGCATAATGCCTTGCCCATAAGCATTCCCCTCCCTGGAATAACTTAACCTACCCATTCCCCTATCTGGAATAACTGTACCTACCACAAAAGAAGTGATAAGCAGCGATCAATTTGACTGTTGTAGGCTGCCGTATCCCGCTTAAGGGCGAATTTCAAACGTTGTCCATCACAGAGACAAATGATCTGGCTCCAGCAGCGTCTATAGGAGTATCTGTCTGCTCACTTCTAGCTCCAGTGGAGACTGATGGAAAAATGGCCGCTAACAACCTGTGATCCTTGTTCCGGGTGCGCGTGTCACCATCGAGCCTTAATGACATCATAAAGCTGCTTCAAGTGCAAGACTTGCAGGCTTATATACAGTCTATCTATCTATCTATCTATCTATCTAATGTATGTTACTGCATAGATATATATCTAGCTATATAAATAGATAGCTATATATCAATATAGATATTTCTACAAATATCTAGCTTTACGTATAAATTTAAACTTCTATAGTTATGGTTTTGTAGGGCTGAAAACATACATACAAAATTTGTATTATTATCAGCATTATTCTTATAATTGCCATTGATGTTATTCCAGGGGCAGGTAATAAACCGCATGAGTCTTTGACCAATTTTTACCATTTTAGGTAAAAAGCTGCATTGACTGTACTTCTGCATTTTGTGGGATATGGTAGGACTGCAAGCAAATCCTGAGACAAGATATGTCAAAAACACTCCATACAGCATGCAATTTCATTTTCCAAGATAGAAACATTGGTCACGCTGAACATTGTTGAACGTTTTCGCTGCAATGCATCCTGGGACGCTTGGATCCAGGTTCTATCATTCATGCTGCGCCATTTCAACCAACCTGTGTGGCTCATATTCACTTTGGGTTGACGAGTTGCATGGTCATGGTGTAGGCCGAGCCTTTTTTGCCACTTCATCCGCCTCCGGATCAAGCATAATGCCCTTGCCCATAAGCATTCCCCTCCCTGGAATAACTTAACCTACCCATTCCCCTATCTGGAATAACTGTACTCTACCACAAAAGAAGTGATAAGCAGCGATCAATTTGACTGTTGTAGGCTGCCGTCTCCGCTTAAGGGCGAATTTCAAACGTTGTCCATCACAGAGACAAATGATCTGGCTCCAGCAGCGTCTTTAGGAGTATCTGTCTGCTCACTTCTAGCTCCAGTGGAGACTGATGGAAAAATGGCCGCTAACAACCTGTGATCCTTGTTCCGGGTGCGCGTGTCACCATCGAGCCTTAATGACATCATAAAGCTGCTTCAAGTGCAAGACTTGCAGGCTTATATACAGTCTATCTATCTATCTATCTATCTAATGTATGTTACTGCATAGATATATATCTAGCTATATAAATAGATAGCTATATATCAATATAGATATTTCTACAAATATCTAGCTTTACGTATAAATTTAAACTTCTATAGTTATGGTTTTGTAGGGCTGAAAACATACATACAAAATTTGTATTATTATCAGCATTATTCTTATAATTGCCATTGATGTTATTCCAGGGACAGGTAATAAACCGCATGAGGCTTTGACCAATTTTTACCATTTTAGGTAAAAAAGCTGCATTGACTGCACTTCTGCATTTTGTGGGATATGGTAGGACTGCAAGCAAATCCTGAGACAAGATATATCAAAAACACTCCATACAGCATGCAATTTCATTTTCCAAGATAGAAACATTGGTCACGCTGAACATTGTTGAACGTTTTCGCTGCAATGCATCCTGGGACGCTTGGATCCAGGTTCCATCATTCATGTTGCGCTATTTCAACCAACCTGTGTGGCTCATATTCACTTTGGGTTGACGATTGGCATGGTCATGGTGTAGGCCGAGCCTTTTTTGCCACTTCATCCGCCTCCGATCAAGCATAATGCCTTGCCCATAAGCATTCCCCTCCCTGGAATAACTTAACCTACCCATTCCCCTATCTGGAATAACTGTACCTACCACAAAAGAAGTGATAAGCAGCGATCAATTTGACTGTTGTAGGCTGCCGTATCCCGCTTAAGGGCGAATTTCAAACGTTGTCCATCACAGAGACAAATGATCTGCTCCAGCAGCGTCTAAAGGAGTATCTGTCTGCTCACTTCTAGCTCCAGTGGAGACTGATGGAAAAATGGCCGCTAACAACCTGTGATCCTTGTTCCGGGTGCGCGTGTCACCATCGAGCCTTAATGACATCATAAAGCTGCTTCAAGTGCAAGACTTGCAGGCTTATATACAGTCTATCTATCTATCTATCTATCTATCTATCTAATGTATGTTACTGCATAGATATATATCTAGCTATATAAATAGATAGCTATATATCAATATAGATATTTCTACAAATATCTAGCTTTACGTATAAATTTAAACTTCTATAGTTATGGTTTTGTAGGGCTGAAAACATACATACAAAATTTGTATTATTATCAGCATTATTCTTATAATTGCCATTGATGTTATTCCAGGGGCAGGTAATAAATCGCATGAGTCTTTGACCAATTTTTACCATTTTAGGTAAAAAGCTGCATTGACTGTACTTCTGCATTTTGTGGGATATGGTAGGACTGCAAGCAAATCCTGAGACAAGATATGTCAAAAACACTCCATACAGCATGCAATTTCATTTTCCAAGATAGAAACATTGGTCACGCTGAACATTGTTGAACGTTTTCGCTGCAATGCATCCTGGGACGCTTGGATCCAGGTTCTATCATTCATGCTGCGCCATTTCAACCAACCTGTGTGGCTCATATTCACTTGGGTTGACGAGTTGCATGGTCATGGTGTAGGCCGAGCCTTTTTTGCCACTTCATCCGCCTCCGATCAAGCATAATGCCTTGCCCATAAGCATTCCCCTCCCTGGAATAACTTAACCTACCCATTCCCCTATCTGGAATAACTGTACCTACCACAAAAGAAGTGATAAGCAGCCGATCAATTTGACTGTTGTAGGCTGCCGTCTCCCGCTTAAGGGCGAATTTCAAACGTTGTCCATCACAGAGACAAATGATCTGGCTCCAGCAGCGTCTATAGGAGTATCTGTCTGCTCACTTCTAGCTCCAGTGGAGACTGATGGAAAAATGGCCGCTAACAACCTGTGATCCTTGTTCCGGGTGCGCGTGTCACCATCGAGCCTTAATGACATCATAAAGCTGCTTCAAGTGCAAGACTTGCAGGCTTATATACAGTCTATCTATCTATCTATCTATCTATCTAATGTATGTTACTGCATAGATATATATCTAGCTATATAAATAGATAGCTATATATCAATATAGATATTTCTACAAATATCTAGCTTTACGTATAAATTTAAACTTCTATAGTTATGGTTTTGTAGGGCTGAAAACATACATACAAAATTTGTATTATTATCAGCATTATTCTTATAATTGCCATTGATGTTATTCCAGGGACAGGTAATAAACCGCATGAGGCTTTGACCAATTTTTACCATTTTAGGTAAAAAGCTGGCATTGACTGCACTTCTGCATTTTGTGGGATATGGTAGGACTGCAAGCAAATCCTGAGACAAGATATATCAAAAACACTCCATACAGCATGCAATTTCATTTTCCAAGATAGAAACATTGGTCACGCTGAACATTGTTGAACGTTTTCGCTGCAATGCATCCTGGGACGCTTGGATCCAGGTTCCATCATTCATGTTGCGCTATTTCAACCAACCTGTGTGGCTCATATTCACTTTGGGTTGACGATTGGCATGGTCATGGTGTAGGCCGAGCCTTTTTTGCCACTTCATCCGCCTCCGATCAAGCATAATGCCTTGCCCATAGCATTCCCCTCCCTGGAATAACTTAACCTACCCATTCCCCTATCTGGAATAACTGTACCTACCACAAAAGAAGTGATAAGCAGCGATCAATTTGACTGTTGTAGGCTGCCGTCTCCCGCTTAAGGGCGAATTTCAAACGTTGTCCATCACAGAGACAAATGATCTGGCTCCAGCAGCGTCTTTAGGAGTATCTGTCTGCTCACTTCTAGCTCCAGTGGAGACTGATGGAAAAATGGCCGCTAACAACCTGTGATCCTTGTTCCGGGTGCGCGTGTCACCATCGAGCCTTAATGACATCATAAAGCTGCTTCAAGTGCAAGACTTGCAGGCTTATATACAGTCTATCTATCTATCTATCTATCTAATGTATGTTACTGCATAGATATATATCTAGCTATATAAATAGATAGCTATATATCAATATAGATATTTCTACAAATATCTAGCTTTACGTATAAATTTAAACTTCTATAGTTATGGTTTTGTAGGGCTGAAAACATACATACAAAATTTGTATTATTATCAGCATTATTCTTATAATTGCCATTGATGTTATTCCAGGACAGGTAATAAACCGCATGAGGCTTTGACCAATTTTTACCATTTTAGGTAAAAGCTGCATTGACTGCACTTCTGCATTTTGTGGGATATGGTAGGACTGCAAGCAAATCCTGAGACAAGATATATCAAAAACACTCCATACAGCATGCAATTTCATTTTCCAAGATAGAAACATTGGTCACGCTGAACATTGTTGAACGTTTTCGCTGCAATGCATCCTGGGACGCTTGGATCCAGGTTCCATCATTCATGTTGCGCTATTTCAACCAACCTGTGTGGCTCATATTCACTTTGGGTTGACGATTGCATGGTCATGGTGTAGGCCGAGCCTTTTTTGCCACTTCATCCGCCCTCCGATCAAGCATAATGCCTTGCCCATAAGCATTCCCCTCCCTGGAATAACTTAACCTACCCATTCCCCTATCTGGAATAACTGTACCTACCAAAAAAGAAGTGATAAGCAGCGATCAATTTGACTGTTGTAGGCTGCCGTATCCCGCTGCTTAAGGGCGAATTTCAAACGTTGTCCATCACAGAGACAAATGATCTGGCTCCAGCAGCGTCTAAAGGAGTATCTGTCTGCTCACTTCTAGCTCCAGTGGAGACTGATGGAAAAATGGCCGCTAACAACCTGTGATCCTTGTTCCGGGTGCGCGTGTCACCATCGAGCCTTAATGACATCATAAAGCTGCTTCAAGTGCAAGACTTGCAGGCTTATATACAGTCTATCTATCTATCTATCTATCTATCTATCTATCTATCTATCTATCTATCTATCTATCTAATGTATGTTACTGCATAGATATATATCTAGCTATATAAATAGATAGCTATATATCAATATAGATATTTCTACAAATATCTAGCTTTACGTATAAATTTAAACTTCTATAGTTATGGTTTTGTAGGGCTGAAAACATACATACAAAATTTGTATTATTATCAGCATTATTCTTATAATTGCCATTGATGTTATTCCAGGGACAGGTAATAAACCGCATGAGGCTTTGACCAATTTTTACCATTTTAGGTAAAAAGCTGCATTGACTGCACTTCTGCATTTTGTGGGATATGGTAGGACTGCAAGCAAATCCTGAGACAAGATATATCAAAAACACTCCATACAGCATGCAATTTCATTTTCCAAGATAGAAACATTGGTCACGCTGAACATTGTTGAACGTTTTCGCTGCAATGCATCCTGGGACGCTTGGATCCAGGTTCCATCATTCATGTTGCGCTATTTCAACCAACCTGTGTGGCTCATATTCACTTTGGGTTGACGATTGGCATGGTCATGGTGTAGGCCGAGCCTTTTTTGCCACTTCATCCGCCTCCGATCAAGCATAATGCCTTGCCCATAAGCATTCCCCTCCCTGGAATAACTTAACCTACCCATTCCCCTATCTGGAATAACTGTACCTACCACAAAAGAAGTGATAAGCAGCGATCAATTTGACTGTTGTAGGCTGCCGTCTCCCGCTTAAGGGCGAATTTCAAACGTTGTCCATCACAGAGACAAATGATCTGGCTCCAGCAGCGTCTTTAGGAGTATCTGTCTGCTCACTTCTAGCTCCAGTGGAGACTGATGGAAAAATGGCCGCTAACAACCTGTGATCCTTGTTCCGGGTGCGCGTGTCACCATCGAGCCTTAATGACATCATAAAGCTGCTTCAAGTGCAAGACTTGCAGGCTTATATACAGTCTATCTATCTATCTATCTATCTAATGTATGTTACTGCATAGATATATATCTAGCTATATAAATAGATAGCTATATATCAATATAGATATTTCTACAAATATCTAGCTTTACGTATAAATTTAAACTTCTATAGTTATGGTTTTGTAGGGCTGAAAACATACATACAAAATTTGTATTATTATCAGCATTATTCTTATAATTGCCATTGATGTTATTCCAGGGACAGGTAATAAACCGCATGAGGCTTTGACCAATTTTTACCATTTTAGGTAAAAAGCTGCATTGACTGCACTTCTGCATTTTGTGGGATATGGTAGGACTGCAAGCAAATCCTGAGACAAGATATATCAAAAACACTCCATACAGCATGCAATTTCATTTTCCAAGATAGAAACATTGGTCACGCTGAACATTGTTGAACGTTTTCGCTGCAATGCATCCTGGGACGCTTGGATCCAGGTTCCATCATTCATGTTGCGCTATTTCAACCAACCTGTGTGGCTCATATTCACTTTGGGTTGACGATTGGCATGGTCATGGTGTAGGCCGAGCCTTTTTTGCCACTTCATCCGCCTCCGATCAAGCATAATGCCTTGCCCATAAGCATTCCCCTCCCTGGAATAACTTAACCTACCCATTCCCCTATCTGGAATAACTGTACCTACCACAAAAGAAGTGATAAGCAGCGATCAATTTGACTGTTGTAGGCTGCCGTATCCCGCTTAAGGGCGAATTTCAAACGTTGTCCATCACAGAGACAAATGATCTGGCTCCAGCAGCGTCTAAAGGAGTATCTGTCTGCTCACTTCTAGCTCCAGTGGAGACTGATGGAAAAATGGCCGCTAACAACCTGTGATCCTTGTTCCGGGTGCGCGTGTCACCATCGAGCCTTAATGACATCATAAAGCTGCTTCAAGTGCAAGACTTGCAGGCTTATATACAGTCTATCTATCTATCTATCTATCTATCTAATGTATGTTACTGCATAGATATATATCTAGCTATATAAATAGATAGCTATATATCAATATAGATATTTCTACAAATATCTAGCTTTACGTATAAATTTAAACTTCTATAGTTATGGTTTTGTAGGGCTGAAAACATACATACAAAATTTGTATTATTATCAGCATTATTCTTATAATTGCCATTGATGTTATTCCAGGGGCAGGTAATAAACCGCATGAGTCTTTGACCAATTTTTACCATTTTAGGTAAAAAGCTGCATTGACTGTACTTCTGCATTTTGTGGGATATGGTAGGACTGCAAGCAAATCCTGAGACAAGATATGTCAAAAACACTCCATACAGCATGCAATTTCATTTTCCAAGATAGAAACATTGGTCACGCTGAACATTGTTGAACGTTTTCGCTGCAATGCATCCTGGGACGCTTGGATCCAGGTTCTATCATTCATGCTGCGCCATTTCAACCAACCTGTGTGGCTCATATTCACTTTGGGTTGACGAGTTGCATGGTCATGGTGTAGGCCGAGCCTTTTTTGCCACTTCATCCGCCTCCGATCAAGCATAATGCCTTGCCCATAAGCATTCCCCTCCCTGGAATAACTTAACCTACCCATTCCCCTATCTGGAATAACTGTACCTACCACAAAAGAAGTGATAAGCAGCGATCAATTTGACTGTTGTAGGCTGCCGTCTCCCGCTTAAGGGCGAATTTCAAACGTTGTCCATCACAGAGACAAATGATCTGGCTCCAGCAGCGTCTTTAGGAGTATCTGTCTGCTCACTTCTAGCTCCAGTGGAGACTGATGGAAAAATGGCCGCTAACAACCTGTGATCCTTGTTCCGGGTGCGCGTGTCACCATCGAGCCTTAATGACATCATAAAGCTGCTTCAAGTGCAAGACTTGCAGGCTTATATACAGTCTATCTATCTATCTATCTATCTAATGTATGTTACTGCATAGATATATATCTAGCTATATAAATAGATAGCTATATATCAATATAGATATTTCTACAAATATCTAGCTTTACGTATAAATTTAAACTTCTATAGTTATGGTTTTGTAGGGCTGAAAACATACATACAAAATTTGTATTATTATCAGCATTATTCTTATAATTGCCATTGATGTTATTCCAGGGACAGGTAATAAACCGCATGAGGCTTTGACCAATTTTTACCATTTTAGGTAAAAAGCTGCATTGACTGCACTTCTGCATTTTGTGGGATATGGTAGGACTGCAAGCAAATCCTGAGACAAGATATATCAAAAACACTCCATACAGCATGCAATTTCATTTTCCAAGATAGAAACATTGGTCACGCTGAACATTGTTGAACGTTTTCGCTGCAATGCATCCTGGGACGCTTGGATCCAGGTTCCATCATTCATGTTGCGCTATTTCAACCAACCTGTGTGGCTCATATTCACTTTGGGTTGACGATTGGCATGGTCATGGTGTAGGCCGAGCCTTTTTTGCCACTTCATCCGCCTCCGATCAAGCATAATGCCTTGCCCATAAGCATTCCCCTCCCTGGAATAACTTAACCTACCCATTCCCCTATCTGGAATAACTGTACCTACCACAAAAGAAGTGATAAGCAGCGATCAATTTGACTGTTGTAGGCTGCCGTATCCCGCTTAAGGGCGAATTTCAAACGTTGTCCATCACAGAGACAAATGATCTGGCTCCAGCAGCGTCTAAAGGAGTATCTGTCTGCTCACTTCTAGCTCCAGTGGAGACTGATGGAAAAATGGCCGCTAACAACCTGTGATCCTTGTTCCGGGTGCGCGTGTCACCATCGAGCCTTAATGACATCATAAAGCTGCTTCAAGTGCAAGACTTGCAGGCTTATATACAGTCTATCTATCTATCTATCTATCTATCTATCTATCTATCTAATGTATGTTACTGCATAGATATATATCTAGCTATATAAATAGATAGCTATATATCAATATAGATATTTCTACAAATATCTAGCTTTACGTATAAATTTAAACTTCTATAGTTATGGTTTTGTAGGGCTGAAAACATACATACAAAATTTGTATTATTATCAGCATTATTCTTATAATTGCCATTGATGTTATTCCAGGGGCAGGTAATAAATCGCATGAGTCTTTGACCAATTTTTACCATTTTAGGTAAAAAGCTGCATTGACTGTACTTCTGCATTTTGTGGGATATGGTAGGACTGCAAGCAAATCCTGAGACAAGATATGTCAAAAACACTCCATACAGCATGCAATTTCATTTTCCAAGATAGAAACATTGGTCACGCTGAACATTGTTGAACGTTTTCGCTGCAATGCATCCTGGGACGCTTGGATCCAGGTTCTATCATTCATGCTGCGCCATTTCAACCAACCTGTGTGGCTCATATTCACTTTGGGTTGACGAGTTGCATGGTCATGGTGTAGGCCGAGCCTTTTTTGCCACTTCATCCGCCTCCGATCAAGCATAATGCCTTGCCCATAAGCATTCCCCTCCCTGGAATAACTTAACCTACCCATTCCCCTATCTGGAATAACTGTACCTACCACAAAAGAAGTGATAAGCAGCGATCAATTTGACTGTTGTAGGCTGCCGTCTCCCGCTTAAGGGCGAATTTCAAACGTTGTCCATCACAGAGACAAATGATCTGGCTCCAGCAGCGTCTATAGGAGTATCTGTCTGCTCACTTCTAGCTCCAGTGGAGACTGATGGAAAAATGGCCGCTAACAACCTGTGATCCTTGTTCCGGGTGCGCGTGTCACCATCGAGCCTTAATGACATCATAAAGCTGCTTCAAGTGCAAGACTTGCAGGCTTATATACAGTCTATCTATCTATCTATCTATCTATCTATCTATCTATCTATCTAATGTATGTTACTGCATAGATATATATCTAGCTATATAAATAGATAGCTATATATCAATATAGATATTTCTACAAATATCTAGCTTTACGTATAAATTTAAACTTCTATAGTTATGGTTTTGTAGGGCTGAAAACATACATACAAAATTTGTATTATTATCAGCATTATTCTTATAATTGCCATTGATGTTATTCCAGGGACAGGTAATAAACCGCATGAGGCTTTGACCAATTTTTACCATTTTAGGTAAAAAGCTGCATTGACTGCACTTCTGCATTTTGTGGGATATGGTAGGACTGCAAGCAAATCCTGAGACAAGATATATCAAAAACACTCCATACAGCATGCAATTTCATTTTCCAAGATAGAAACATTGGTCACGCTGAACATTGTTGAACGTTTTCGCTGCAATGCATCCTGGGACGCTTGGATCCAGGTTCCATCATTCATGTTGCGCTATTTCAACCAACCTGTGTGGCTCATATTCACTTTGGGTTGACGATTGGCATGGTCATGGTGTAGGCCGAGCCTTTTTTGCCACTTCATCCGCCTCCGATCAAGCATAATGCCTTGCCCATAAGCATTCCCCTCCCTGGAATAACTTAACCTACCCATTCCCCTATCTGGAATAACTGTACCTACCACAAAAGAAGTGATAAGCAGCGATCAATTTGACTGTTGTAGGCTGCCGTCTCCCGCTTAAGGGCGAATTTCAAACGTTGTCCATCACAGAGACAAATGATCTGGCTCCAGCAGCGTCTTTAGGAGTATCTGTCTGCTCACTTCTAGCTCCAGTGGAGACTGATGGAAAAATGGCCGCTAACAACCTGTGATCCTTGTTCCGGGTGCGCGTGTCACCATCGAGCCTTAATGACATCATAAAGCTGCTTCAAGTGCAAGACTTGCAGGCTTATATACAGTCTATCTATCTATCTATCTATCTAATGTATGTTACTGCATAGATATATATCTAGCTATATAAATAGATAGCTATATATCAATATAGATATTTCTACAAATATCTAGCTTTACGTATAAATTTAAACTTCTATAGTTATGGTTTTGTAGGGCTGAAAACATACATACAAAATTTGTATTATTATCAGCATTATTCTTATAATTGCCATTGATGTTATTCCAGGGACAGGTAATAAACCGCATGAGGCTTTGACCAATTTTTACCATTTTAGGTAAAAAGCTGCATTGACTGCACTTCTGCATTTTGTGGGATATGGTAGGACTGCAAGCAAATCCTGAGACAAGATATATCAAAAACACTCCATACAGCATGCAATTTCATTTTCCAAGATAGAAACATTGGTCACGCTGAACATTGTTGAACGTTTTCGCTGCAATGCATCCTGGGACGCTTGGATCCAGGTTCCATCATTCATGTTGCGCTATTTCAACCAACCTGTGTGGCTCATATTCACTTTGGGTTGACGATTGGCATGGTCATGGTGTAGGCCGAGCCTTTTTTGCCACTTCATCCGCCTCCGATCAAGCATAATGCCTTGCCCATAAGCATTCCCCTCCCTGGAATAACTTAACCTACCCATTCCCCTATCTGGAATAACTGTACCTACCACAAAAGAAGTGATAAGCAGCGATCAATTTGACTGTTGTAGGCTGCCGTATCCCGCTTAAGGGCGAATTTCAAACGTTGTCCATCACAGAGACAAATGATCTGGCTCCAGCAGCGTCTAAAGGAGTATCTGTCTGCTCACTTCTAGCTCCAGTGGAGACTGATGGAAAAATGGCCGCTAACAACCTGTGATCCTTGTTCCGGGTGCGCGTGTCACCATCGAGCCTTAATGACATCATAAAGCTGCTTCAAGTGCAAGACTTGCAGGCTTATATACAGTCTATCTATCTATCTATCTATCTATCTATCTATCTAATGTATGTTACTGCATAGATATATATCTAGCTATATAAATAGATAGCTATATATCAATATAGATATTTCTACAAATATCTAGCTTTACGTATAAATTTAAACTTCTATAGTTATGGTTTTGTAGGGCTGAAAACATACATACAAAATTTGTATTATTATCAGCATTATTCTTATAATTGCCATTGATGTTATTCCAGGGGCAGGTAATAAATCGCATGAGTCTTTGACCAATTTTTACCATTTTAGGTAAAAAGCTGCATTGACTGTACTTCTGCATTTTGTGGGATATGGTAGGACTGCAAGCAAATCCTGAGACAAGATATGTCAAAAACACTCCATACAGCATGCAATTTCATTTTCCAAGATAGAAACATTGGTCACGCTGAACATTGTTGAACGTTTTCGCTGCAATGCATCCTGGGACGCTTGGATCCAGGTTCTATCATTCATGCTGCGCCATTTCAACCAACCTGTGTGGCTCATATTCACTTTGGGTTGACGAGTTGCATGGTCATGGTGTAGGCCGAGCCTTTTTTGCCACTTCATCCGCCTCCGATCAAGCATAATGCCTTGCCCATAAGCATTCCCCTCCCTGGAATAACTTAACCTACCCATTCCCCTATCTGGAATAACTGTACCTACCACAAAAGAAGTGATAAGCAGCGATCAATTTGACTGTTGTAGGCTGCCGTCTCCCGCTTAAGGGCGAATTTCAAACGTTGTCCATCACAGAGACAAATGATCTGGCTCCAGCAGCGTCTATAGGAGTATCTGTCTGCTCACTTCTAGCTCCAGTGGAGACTGATGGAAAAATGTCCGCTAACAACCTGTGATCCTTGTTCCGGGTGCGCGTGTCACCATCGAGCCTTAATGACATCATAAAGCTGCTTCAAGTGCAAGACTTGCAGGCTTATATACAGTCTATCTATCTATCTATCTATCTATCTAATGTATGTTACTGCATAGATATATATCTAGCTATATAAATAGATAGCTATATATCAATATAGATATTTCTACAAATATCTAGCTTTACGTATAAATTTAAACTTCTATAGTTATGGTTTTGTAGGGCTGAAAACATACATACAAAATTTGTATTATTATCAGCATTATTCTTATAATTGCCATTGATGTTATTCCAGGGACAGGTAATAAACCGCATGAGGCTTTGACCAATTTTTACCATTTTAGGTAAAAAGCTGCATTGACTGCACTTCTGCATTTTGTGGGATATGGTAGGACTGCAAGCAAATCCTGAGACAAGATATATCAAAAACACTCCATACAGCATGCAATTTCATTTTCCAAGATAGAAACATTGGTCACGCTGAACATTGTTGAACGTTTTCGCTGCAATGCATCCTGGGACGCTTGGATCCAGGTTCCATCATTCATGTTGCGCTATTTCAACCAACCTGTGTGGCTCATATTCACTTTGGGTTGACGATTGGCATGGTCATGGTGTAGGCCGAGCCTTTTTTGCCACTTCATCCGCCTCCGATCAAGCATAATGCCTTGCCCATAAGCATTCCCCTCCCTGGAATAACTTAACCTACCCATTCCCCTATCTGGAATAACTGTACCTACCACAAAAGAAGTGATAAGCAGCGATCAATTTGACTGTTGTAGGCTGCCGTATCCCGCTTAAGGGCGAATTTCAAACGTTGTCCATCACAGAGACAAATGATCTGGCTCCAGCAGCGTCTAAAGGAGTATCTGTCTGCTCACTTCTAGCTCCAGTGGAGACTGATGGAAAAATGGCCGCTAACAACCTGTGATCCTTGTTCCGGGTGCGCGTGTCACCATCGAGCCTTAATGACATCATAAAGCTGCTTCAAGTGCAAGACTTGCAGGCTTATATACAGTCTATCTATCTATCTATCTATCTATCTATCTAATGTATGTTACTGCATAGATATATATCTAGCTATATAAATAGATAGCTATATATCAATATAGATATTTCTACAAATATCTAGCTTTACGTATAAATTTAAACTTCTATAGTTATGGTTTTGTAGGGCTGAAAACATACATACAAAATTTGTATTATTATCAGCATTATTCTTATAATTGCCATTGATGTTATTCCAGGGGCAGGTAATAAATCGCATGAGTCTTTGACCAATTTTTACCATTTTAGGTAAAAAGCTGCATTGACTGTACTTCTGCATTTTGTGGGATATGGTAGGACTGCAAGCAAATCCTGAGACAAGATATGTCAAAAACACTCCATACAGCATGCAATTTCATTTTCCAAGATAGAAACATTGGTCACGCTGAACATTGTTGAACGTTTTCGCTGCAATGCATCCTGGGACGCTTGGATCCAGGTTCTATCATTCATGCTGCGCCATTTCAACCAACCTGTGTGGCTCATATTCACTTTGGGTTGACGAGTTGCATGGTCATGGTGTAGGCCGAGCCTTTTTTGCCACTTCATCCGCCTCCGATCAAGCATAATGCCTTGCCCATAAGCATTCCCCTCCCTGGAATAACTTAACCTACCCATTCCCCTATCTGGAATAACTGTACCTACCACAAAAGAAGTGATAAGCAGCGATCAATTTGACTGTTGTAGGCTGCCGTCTCCCGCTTAAGGGCGAATTTCAAACGTTGTCCATCACAGAGACAAATGATCTGGCTCCAGCAGCGTCTATAGGAGTATCTGTCTGCTCACTTCTAGCTCCAGTGGAGACTGATGGAAAAATGGCCGCTAACAACCTGTGATCCTTGTTCCGGGTGCGCGTGTCACCATCGAGCCTTAATGACATCATAAAGCTGCTTCAAGTGCAAGACTTGCAGGCTTATATACAGTCTATCTATCTATCTATCTATCTATCTATCTATCTATCTATCTAATGTATGTTACTGCATAGATATATATCTAGCTATATAAATAGATAGCTATATATCAATATAGATATTTCTACAAATATCTAGCTTTACGTATAAATTTAAACTTCTATAGTTATGGTTTTGTAGGGCTGAAAACATACATACAAAATTTGTATTATTATCAGCATTATTCTTATAATTGCCATTGATGTTATTCCAGGGACAGGTAATAAACCGCATGAGGCTTTGACCAATTTTTACCATTTTAGGTAAAAAGCTGCATTGACTGCACTTCTGCATTTTGTGGGATATGGTAGGACTGCAAGCAAATCCTGAGACAAGATATATCAAAAACACTCCATACAGCATGCAATTTCATTTTCCAAGATAGAAACATTGGTCACGCTGAACATTGTTGAACGTTTTCGCTGCAATGCATCCTGGGACGCTTGGATCCAGGTTCCATCATTCATGTTGCGCTATTTCAACCAACCTGTGTGGCTCATATTCACTTTGGGTTGACGATTGGCATGGTCATGGTGTAGGCCGAGCCTTTTTTGCCACTTCATCCGCCTCCGATCAAGCATAATGCCTTGCCCATAAGCATTCCCCTCCCTGGAATAACTTAACCTACCCATTCCCCTATCTGGAATAACTGTACCTACCACAAAAGAAGTGATAAGCAGCGATCAATTTGACTGTTGTAGGCTGCCGTCTCCCGCTTAAGGGCGAATTTCAAACGTTGTCCATCACAGAGACAAATGATCTGGCTCCAGCAGCGTCTTTAGGAGTATCTGTCTGCTCACTTCTAGCTCCAGTGGAGACTGATGGAAAAATGGCCGCTAACAACCTGTGATCCTTGTTCCGGGTGCGCGTGTCACCATCGAGCCTTAATGACATCATAAAGCTGCTTCAAGTGCAAGACTTGCAGGCTTATATACAGTCTATCTATCTATCTATCTATCTAATGTATGTTACTGCATAGATATATATCTAGCTATATAAATAGATAGCTATATATCAATATAGATATTTCTACAAATATCTAGCTTTACGTATAAATTTAAACTTCTATAGTTATGGTTTTGTAGGGCTGAAAACATACATACAAAATTTGTATTATTATCAGCATTATTCTTATAATTGCCATTGATGTTATTCCAGGGACAGGTAATAAACCGCATGAGGCTTTGACCAATTTTTACCATTTTAGGTAAAAAGCTGCATTGACTGCACTTCTGCATTTTGTGGGATATGGTAGGACTGCAAGCAAATCCTGAGACAAGATATATCAAAAACACTCCATACAGCATGCAATTTCATTTTCCAAGATAGAAACATTGGTCACGCTGAACATTGTTGAACGTTTTCGCTGCAATGCATCCTGGGACGCTTGGATCCAGGTTCCATCATTCATGTTGCGCTATTTCAACCAACCTGTGTGGCTCATATTCACTTTGGGTTGACGATTGGCATGGTCATGGTGTAGGCCGAGCCTTTTTTGCCACTTCATCCGCCTCCGATCAAGCATAATGCCTTGCCCATAAGCATTCCCCTCCCTGGAATAACTTAACCTACCCATTCCCCTATCTGGAATAACTGTACCTACCAC
Organism: Eleutherodactylus coqui; assembly: GCF_035609145.1. Classification (NCBI taxonomy): domain Eukaryota; kingdom Metazoa; phylum Chordata; class Amphibia; order Anura; family Eleutherodactylidae; genus Eleutherodactylus; species Eleutherodactylus coqui. Next base: position 61,638 of record NW_027102035.1, on the reverse strand, counting down.
AAAAGAAGTGATAAGCAGCGATCAATTTGACTGTTGTAGGCTGCCGTATCCCGCTTAAGGGCGAATTTCAAACGTTGTCCATCACAGAGACAAATGATCTGGCTCCAGCAGCGTCTAAAGGAGTATCTGTCTGCTCACTTCTAGCTCCAGTGGAGACTGATGGAAAAATGGCCGCTAACAACCTGTGATCCTTGTTCCGGGTGCGCGTGTCACCATCGAGCCTTAATGACATCATAAAGCTGCTTCAAGTGCAAGACTTGCAGGCTTATATACAGTCTATCTATCTATCTATCTATCTATCTATCTATCTATCTAATGTATGTTACTGCATAGATATATATCTAGCTATATAAATAGATAGCTATATATCAATATAGATATTTCTACAAATATCTAGCTTTACGTATAAATTTAAACTTCTATAGTTATGGTTTTGTAGGGCTGAAAACATACATACAAAATTTGTATTATTATCAGCATTATTCTTATAATTGCCATTGATGTTATTCCAGGGGCAGGTAATAAATCGCATGAGTCTTTGACCAATTTTTACCATTTTAGGTAAAAAGCTGCATTGACTGTACTTCTGCATTTTGTGGGATATGGTAGGACTGCAAGCAAATCCTGAGACAAGATATGTCAAAAACACTCCATACAGCATGCAATTTCATTTTCCAAGATAGAAACATTGGTCACGCTGAACATTGTTGAACGTTTTCGCTGCAATGCATCCTGGGACGCTTGGATCCAGGTTCTATCATTCATGCTGCGCCATTTCAACCAACCTGTGTGGCTCATATTCACTTTGGGTTGACGAGTTGCATGGTCATGGTGTAGGCCGAGCCTTTTTTGCCACTTCATCCGCCTCCGATCAAGCATAATGCCTTGCCCATAAGCATTCCCCTCCCTGGAATAACTTAACCTACCCATTCCCCTATCTGGAATAACTGTACCTACCACAAAAGAAGTGATAAGCAGCGATCAATTTGACTGTTGTAGGCTGCCGTCTCCCGCTTAAGGGCGAATTTCAAACGTTGTCCATCACAGAGACAAATGATCTGGCTCCAGCAGCGTCTATAGGAGTATCTGTCTGCTCACTTCTAGCTCCAGTGGAGACTGATGGAAAAATGTCCGCTAACAACCTGTGATCCTTGTTCCGGGTGCGCGTGTCACCATCGAGCCTTAATGACATCATAAAGCTGCTTCAAGTGCAAGACTTGCAGGCTTATATACAGTCTATCTATCTATCTATCTATCTATCTATCTAATGTATGTTACTGCATAGATATATATCTAGCTATATAAATAGATAGCTATATATCAATATAGATATTTCTACAAATATCTAGCTTTACGTATAAATTTAAACTTCTATAGTTATGGTTTTGTAGGGCTGAAAACATACATACAAAATTTGTATTATTATCAGCATTATTCTTATAATTGCCATTGATGTTATTCCAGGGACAGGTAATAAACCGCATGAGGCTTTGACCAATTTTTACCATTTTAGGTAAAAAGCTGCATTGACTGCACTTCTGCATTTTGTGGGATATGGTAGGACTGCAAGCAAATCCTGAGACAAGATATATCAAAAACACTCCATACAGCATGCAATTTCATTTTCCAAGATAGAAACATTGGTCACGCTGAACATTGTTGAACGTTTTCGCTGCAATGCATCCTGGGACGCTTGGATCCAGGTTCCATCATTCATGTTGCGCTATTTCAACCAACCTGTGTGGCTCATATTCACTTTGGGTTGACGATTGGCATGGTCATGGTGTAGGCCGAGCCTTTTTTGCCACTTCATCCGCCTCCGATCAAGCATAATGCCTTGCCCATAAGCATTCCCCTCCCTGGAATAACTTAACCTACCCATTCCCCTATCTGGAATAACTGTACCTACCACAAAAGAAGTGATAAGCAGCGATCAATTTGACTGTTGTAGGCTGCCGTATCCCGCTTAAGGGCGAATTTCAAACGTTGTCCATCACAGAGACAAATGATCTGGCTCCAGCAGCGTCTATAGGAGTATCTGTCTGCTCACTTCTAGCTCCAGTGGAGACTGATGGAAAAATGGCCGCTAACAACCTGTGATCCTTGTTCCGGGTGCGCGTGTCACCATCGAGCCTTAATGACATCATAAAGCTGCTTCAAGTGCAAGACTTGCAGGCTTATATACAGTCTATCTATCTATCTAATGTATGTTACTGCATAGATATATATCTAGCTATATAAATAGATAGCTATATATCAATATAGATATTTCTACAAATATCTAGCTTTACGTATAAATTTAAACTTCTATAGTTATGGTTTTGTAGGGCTGAAAACATACATACAAAATTTGTATTATTATCAGCATTATTCTTATAATTGCCATTGATGTTATTCCAGGGGCAGGTAATAAACCGCATGAGGCTTTGACCAATTTTCACCATTTTAGGTAAAAAGCTGCATTGACTGCACTTCTGCATTTTGTGGGATATGGTAGGACTGCAAGCAAATCCTGAGACAAGATATATCAAAAACACTCCATACAGCATGCAATTTCATTTTCCAAGATAGAAACATTGGTCACGCTGAACATTGTTGAACGTTTTCGCTGCAATGCATCCTGAGACGCTTGGATCCAGGTTCTATCATTCATGCTGCGCCATTTCAACCAACCTGTGTGGCTCATATTCACTTTGGGTTGACGAGTTGCATGGTCATGGTGTAGGCCGAGCCTTTTTTGCCACTTCATCCGCCTCCGATCAAGCATAATGCCTTGCCCATAAGCATTCCCCACCCTGGAATATCTTAACCTACCCATTCCCCTATCTGGAATAACTGTACCTCCCTCAAAAGAAGTGATAAGCCGCAATATATTTGACTGTTGTAGGCTGCCGTCTCCCGCTTAAGGGCGAATTTCAAACGTTGTCCATCACAGAGACAAATGATCTGGCTCCAGCCGCGTCTATAGGAGTATCTGTCTGCTAACTTCTAGCTCCAGTGGAGACTGATGGAAAAATGGCCGCTAACAACCTGTGGTCCTTGTTCCGGGTGCGCGTGTCACCATCGAGCCTTAATGACATCATAAAGCTGCTTCAAGTGCAAGACTTGCAGGCTTATATACAGTCTATCTATCTATCTATCTATCTAATGTATGTTACTGCATAGATATATATCTAGCTATATAAATAGATAGCTATATATCAATATAGATATTTCTACAAATATCTAGCTTTACGTATAAATTTAAACTTCTATAGTTATGGTTTTGTAGGGCTGAAAACATACATACAAAATTTGTATTATTATCAGCATTATTCTTATAATTGCCATTGATGTTATTCCAGGGGCAGGTAATAAACCGCATGAGGCTTTGACCAATTTTTACCATTTTAGGTAAAAAGCTGCATTGACTGCACTTCTGCATTTTGTGGGATATGGTAGGACTGCAAGCAAATCCTGAGACAAGATATATCAAAAACACTCCATACAGCATGCAATTTCATTTTCCAAGATAGAAACATTGGTCACGCTGAACATTGTTGAACGTTTTCGCTGCAATGCATCCTGGGACGCTTGGATCCAGGTTCCATCATTCATGTTGCGCTATTTCAACCAACCTGTGTGGCTCATATTCACTTTGGGTTGACGATTGGCATGGTCATGGTGTAGGCCGAGCCTTTTTTGCCACTTCATCCGCCTCCGATCAAGCATAATGCCTTGCCCATAAGCATTCCCCTCCCTGGAATAACTTAACCTACCCATTCCCCTATCTGGAATAACTGTACCTACCACAAAAGAAGTGATAAGCAGCGATCAATTTGACTGTTGTAGGCTGCCGTATCCCGCTTAAGGGCGAATTTCAAACGTTGTCCATCACAGAGACAAATGATCTGGCTCCAGCAGCGTCTATAGGAGTATCTGTCTGCTCACTTCTAGCTCCAGTGGAGACTGATGGAAAAATGGCCGCTAACAACCTGTGATCCTTGTTCCGGGTGCGCGTGTCACCATCGAGCCTTAATGACATCATAAAGCTGCTTCAAGTGCAAGACTTGCAGGCTTATATACAGTCTATCTATCTATCTATCTATCTATCTATCTATCTATCTATCTAATGTATGTTACTGCATAGATATATATCTAGCTATATAAATAGATAGCTATATATCAATATAGATATTTCTACAAATATCTAGCTTTACGTATAAATTTAAACTTCTATAGTTATGGTTTTGTAGGGCTGAAAACATACATACAAAATTTGTATTATTATCAGCATTATTCTTATAATTGCCATTGATGTTATTCCAGGGGCAGGTAATAAACCGCATGAGTCTTTGACCAATTTTTACCATTTTAGGTAAAAAGCTGCATTGACTGTACTTCTGCATTTTGTGGGATATGGTAGGACTGCAAGCAAATCCTGAGACAAGATATGTCAAAAACACTCCATACAGCATGCAATTTCATTTTCCAAGATAGAAACATTGGTCACGCTGAACATTGTTGAACGTTTTCGCTGCAATGCATCCTGGGACGCTTGGATCCAGGTTCTATCATTCATGCTGCGCCATTTCAACCAACCTGTGTGGCTCATATTCACTTTGGGTTGACGAGTTGCATGGTCATGGTGTAGGCCGAGCCTTTTTTGCCACTTCATCCGCCTCCGATCAAGCATAATGCCTTGCCCATAAGCATTCCCCTCCCTGGAATAACTTAACCTACCCATTCCCCTATCTGGAATAACTGTACCTACCACAAAAGAAGTGATAAGCAGCGATCAATTTGACTGTTGTAGGCTGCCGTCTCCCGCTTAAGGGCGAATTTCAAACGTTGTCCATCACAGAGACAAATGATCTGGCTCCAGCAGCGTCTATAGGAGTATCTGTCTGCTCACTTCTAGCTCCAGTGGAGACTGATGGAAAAATGGCCGCTAACAACCTGTGATCCTTGTTCCGGGTGCGCGTGTCACCATCGAGCCTTAATGACATCATAAAGCTGCTTCAAGTGCAAGACTTGCAGGCTTATATACAGTCTATCTATCTATCTATCTAATGTATGTTACTGCATAGATATATATCTAGCTATATAAATAGATAGCTATATATCAATATAGATATTTCTACAAATATCTAGCTTTACGTATAAATTTAAACTTCTATAGTTATGGTTTTGTAGGGCTGAAAACATACATACAAAATTTGTATTATTATCAGCATTATTCTTATAATTGCCATTGATGTTATTCCAGGGACAGGTAATAAACCGCATGAGGCTTTGACCAATTTTTACCATTTTAGGTAAAAAGCTGCATTGACTGCACTTCTGCATTTTGTGGGATATGGTAGGACTGCAAGCAAATCCTGAGACAAGATATATCAAAAACACTCCATACAGCATGCAATTTCATTTTCCAAGATAGAAACATTGGTCACGCTGAACATTGTTGAACGTTTTCGCTGCAATGCATCCTGGGACGCTTGGATCCAGGTTCCATCATTCATGTTGCGCTATTTCAACCAACCTGTGTGGCTCATATTCACTTTGGGTTGACGATTGGCATGGTCATGGTGTAGGCCGAGCCTTTTTTGCCACTTCATCCGCCTCCGATCAAGCATAATGCCTTGCCCATAAGCATTCCCCTCCCTGGAATAACTTAACCTACCCATTCCCCTATCTGGAATAACTGTACCTACCACAAAAGAAGTGATAAGCAGCGATCAATTTGACTGTTGTAGGCTGCCGTATCCCGCTTAAGGGCGAATTTCAAACGTTGTCCATCACAGAGACAAATGATCTGGCTCCAGCAGCGTCTAAAGGAGTATCTGTCTGCTCACTTCTAGCTCCAGTGGAGACTGATGGAAAAATGGCCGCTAACAACCTGTGATCCTTGTTCCGGGTGCGCGTGTCACCATCGAGCCTTAATGACATCATAAAGCTGCTTCAAGTGCAAGACTTGCAGGCTTATATACAGTCTATCTATCTATCTATCTATCTAATGTATGTTACTGCATAGATATATATCTAGCTATATAAATAGATAGCTATATATCAATATAGATATTTCTACAAATATCTAGCTTTACGTATAAATTTAAACTTCTATAGTTATGGTTTTGTAGGGCTGAAAACATACATACAAAATTTGTATTATTATCAGCATTATTCTTATAATTGCCATTGATGTTATTCCAGGGGCAGGTAATAAACCGCATGAGGCTTTGACCAATTTTTACCATTTTAGGTAAAAAGCTGCATTGACTGCACTTCTGCATTTTGTGGGATATGGTAGGACTGCAAGCAAATCCTGAGACAAGATATATCAAAAACACTCCATACAGCATGCAATTTCATTTTCCAAGATAGAAACATTGGTCACGCTGAACATTGTTGAACGTTTTCGCTGCAATGCATCCTGGGACGCTTGGATCCAGGTTCCATCATTCATGTTGCGCTATTTCAACCAACCTGTGTGGCTCATATTCACTTTGGGTTGACGATTGGCATGGTCATGGTGTAGGCCGAGCCTTTTTTGCCACTTCATCCGCCTCCGATCAAGCATAATGCCTTGCCCATAAGCATTCCCCTCCCTGGAATAACTTAACCTACCCATTCCCCTATCTGGAATAACTGTACCTACCACAAAAGAAGTGATAAGCAGCGATCAATTTGACTGTTGTAGGCTGCCGTATCCCGCTTAAGGGCGAATTTCAAACGTTGTCCATCACAGAGACAAATGATCTGGCTCCAGCAGCGTCTATAGGAGTATCTGTCTGCTCACTTCTAGCTCCAGTGGAGACTGATGGAAAAATGGCCGCTAACAACCTGTGATCCTTGTTCCGGGTGCGCGTGTCACCATCGAGCCTTAATGACATCATAAAGCTGCTTCAAGTGCAAGACTTGCAGGCTTATATACAGTCTATCTATCTATCTATCTATCTATCTAATGTATGTTACTGCATAGATATATATCTAGCTATATAAATAGATAGCTATATATCAATATAGATATTTCTACAAATATCTAGCTTTACGTATAAATTTAAACTTCTATAGTTATGGTTTTGTAGGGCTGAAAACATACATACAAAATTTGTATTATTATCAGCATTATTCTTATAATTGCCATTGATGTTATTCCAGGGGCAGGTAATAAACCGCATGAGTCTTTGACCAATTTTTACCATTTTAGGTAAAAAGCTGCATTGACTGTACTTCTGCATTTTGTGGGATATGGTAGGACTGCAAGCAAATCCTGAGACAAGATATGTCAAAAACACTCCATACAGCATGCAATTTCATTTTCCAAGATAGAAACATTGGTCACGCTGAACATTGTTGAACGTTTTCGCTGCAATGCATCCTGGGACGCTTGGATCCAGGTTCTATCATTCATGCTGCGCCATTTCAACCAACCTGTGTGGCTCATATTCACTTTGGGTTGACGAGTTGCATGGTCATGGTGTAGGCCGAGCCTTTTTTGCCACTTCATCCGCCTCCGATCAAGCATAATGCCTTGCCCATAAGCATTCCCCTCCCTGGAATAACTTAACCTACCCATTCCCCTATCTGGAATAACTGTACCTACCACAAAAGAAGTGATAAGCAGCGATCAATTTGACTGTTGTAGGCTGCCGTCTCCCGCTTAAGGGCGAATTTCAAACGTTGTCCATCACAGAGACAAATGATCTGGCTCCAGCAGCGTCTTTAGGAGTATCTGTCTGCTCACTTCTAGCTCCAGTGGAGACTGATGGAAAAATGGCCGCTAACAACCTGTGATCCTTGTTCCGGGTGCGCGTGTCACCATCGAGCCTTAATGACATCATAAAGCTGCTTCAAGTGCAAGACTTGCAGGCTTATATACAGTCTATCTATCTATCTATCTATCTAATGTATGTTACTGCATAGATATATATCTAGCTATATAAATAGATAGCTATATATCAATATAGATATTTCTACAAATATCTAGCTTTACGTATAAATTTAAACTTCTATAGTTATGGTTTTGTAGGGCTGAAAACATACATACAAAATTTGTATTATTATCAGCATTATTCTTATAATTGCCATTGATGTTATTCCAGGGGCAGGTAATAAATCGCATGAGTCTTTGACCAATTTTTACCATTTTAGGTAAAAAGCTGCATTGACTGTACTTCTGCATTTTGTGGGATATGGTAGGACTGCAAGCAAATCCTGAGACAAGATATGTCAAAAACACTCCATACAGCATGCAATTTCATTTTCCAAGATAGAAACATTGGTCACGCTGAACATTGTTGAACGTTTTCGCTGCAATGCATCCTGGGACGCTTGGATCCAGGTTCTATCATTCATGCTGCGCCATTTCAACCAACCTGTGTGGCTCATATTCACTTTGGGTTGACGAGTTGCATGGTCATGGTGTAGGCCGAGCCTTTTTTGCCACTTCATCCGCCTCCGATCAAGCATAATGCCTTGCCCATAAGCATTCCCCTCCCTGGAATAACTTAACCTACCCATTCCCCTATCTGGAATAACTGTACCTACCACAAAAGAAGTGATAAGCAGCGATCAATTTGACTGTTGTAGGCTGCCGTCTCCCGCTTAAGGGCGAATTTCAAACGTTGTCCATCACAGAGACAAATGATCTGGCTCCAGCAGCGTCTATAGGAGTATCTGTCTGCTCACTTCTAGCTCCAGTGGAGACTGATGGAAAAATGGCCGCTAACAACCTGTGATCCTTGTTCCGGGTGCGCGTGTCACCATCGAGCCTTAATGACATCATAAAGCTGCTTCAAGTGCAAGACTTGCAGGCTTATATACAGTCTATCTATCTATCTATCTATCTATCTAATGTATGTTACTGCATAGATATATATCTAGCTATATAAATAGATAGCTATATATCAATATAGATATTTCTACAAATATCTAGCTTTACGTATAAATTTAAACTTCTATAGTTATGGTTTTGTAGGGCTGAAAACATACATACAAAATTTGTATTATTATCAGCATTATTCTTATAATTGCCATTGATGTTATTCCAGGGACAGGTAATAAACCGCATGAGGCTTTGACCAATTTTTACCATTTTAGGTAAAAAGCTGCATTGACTGCACTTCTGCATTTTGTGGGATATGGTAGGACTGCAAGCAAATCCTGAGACAAGATATATCAAAAACACTCCATACAGCATGCAATTTCATTTTCCAAGATAGAAACATTGGTCACGCTGAACATTGTTGAACGTTTTCGCTGCAATGCATCCTGGGACGCTTGGATCCAGGTTCCATCATTCATGTTGCGCTATTTCAACCAACCTGTGTGGCTCATATTCACTTTGGGTTGACGATTGGCATGGTCATGGTGTAGGCCGAGCCTTTTTTGCCACTTCATCCGCCTCCGATCAAGCATAATGCCTTGCCCATAAGCATTCCCCTCCCTGGAATAACTTAACCTACCCATTCCCCTATCTGGAATAACTGTACCTACCACAAAAGAAGTGATAAGCAGCGATCAATTTGACTGTTGTAGGCTGCCGTATCCCGCTTAAGGGCGAATTTCAAACGTTGTCCATCACAGAGACAAATGATCTGGCTCCAGCAGCGTCTATAGGAGTATCTGTCTGCTCACTTCTAGCTCCAGTGGAGACTGATGGAAAAATGGCCGCTAACAACCTGTGATCCTTGTTCCGGGTGCGCGTGTCACCATCGAGCCTTAATGACATCATAAAGCTGCTTCAAGTGCAAGACTTGCAGGCTTATATACAGTCTATCTATCTATCTAATGTATGTTACTGCATAGATATATATCTAGCTATATAAATAGATAGCTATATATCAATATAGATATTTCTACAAATATCTAGCTTTACGTATAAATTTAAACTTCTATAGTTATGGTTTTGTAGGGCTGAAAACATACATACAAAATTTGTATTATTATCAGCATTATTCTTATAATTGCCATTGATGTTATTCCAGGGGCAGGTAATAAACCGCATGAGGCTTTGACCAATTTTCACCATTTTAGGTAAAAAGCTGCATTGACTGCACTTCTGCATTTTGTGGGATATGGTAGGACTGCAAGCAAATCCTGAGACAAGATATATCAAAAACACTCCATACAGCATGCAATTTCATTTTCCAAGATAGAAACATTGGTCACGCTGAACATTGTTGAACGTTTTCGCTGCAATGCATCCTGAGACGCTTGGATCCAGGTTCTATCATTCATGCTGCGCCATTTCAACCAACCTGTGTGGCTCATATTCACTTTGGGTTGACGAGTTGCATGGTCATGGTGTAGGCCGAGCCTTTTTTGCCACTTCATCCGCCTCCGATCAAGCATAATGCCTTGCCCATAAGCATTCCCCACCCTGGAATATCTTAACCTACCCATTCCCCTATCTGGAATAACTGTACCTCCCTCAAAAGAAGTGATAAGCCGCAATATATTTGACTGTTGTAGGCTGCCGTCTCCCGCTTAAGGGCGAATTTCAAACGTTGTCCATCACAGAGACAAATGATCTGGCTCCAGCCGCGTCTATAGGAGTATCTGTCTGCTAACTTCTAGCTCCAGTGGAGACTGATGGAAAAATGGCCGCTAACAACCTGTGGTCCTTGTTCCGGGTGCGCGTGTCACCATCGAGCCTTAATGACATCATAAAGCTGCTTCAAGTGCAAGACTTGCAGGCTTATATACAGTCTATCTATCTATCTATCTATCTAATGTATGTTACTGCATAGATATATATCTAGCTATATAAATAGATAGCTATATATCAATATAGATATTTCTACAAATATCTAGCTTTACGTATAAATTTAAACTTCTATAGTTATGGTTTTGTAGGGCTGAAAACATACATACAAAATTTGTATTATTATCAGCATTATTCTTATAATTGCCATTGATGTTATTCCAGGGACAGGTAATAAACCGCATGAGGCTTTGACCAATTTTTACCATTTTAGGTAAAAAGCTGCATTGACTGCACTTCTGCATTTTGTGGGATATGGTAGGACTGCAAGCAAATCCTGAGACAAGATATATCAAAAACACTCCATACAGCATGCAATTTCATTTTCCAAGATAGAAACATTGGTCACGCTGAACATTGTTGAACGTTTTCGCTGCAATGCATCCTGGGACGCTTGGATCCAGGTTCCATCATTCATGTTGCGCTATTTCAACCAACCTGTGTGGCTCATATTCACTTTGGGTTGACGATTGGCATGGTCATGGTGTAGGCCGAGCCTTTTTTGCCACTTCATCCGCCTCCGATCAAGCATAATGCCTTGCCCATAAGCATTCCCCTCCCTGGAATAACTTAACCTACCCATTCCCCTATCTGGAATAACTGTACCTACCACAAAAGAAGTGATAAGCAGCGATCAATTTGACTGTTGTAGGCTGCCGTATCCCGCTTAAGGGCGAATTTCAAACGTTGTCCATCACAGAGACAAATGATCTGGCTCCAGCAGCGTCTAAAGGAGTATCTGTCTGCTCACTTCTAGCTCCAGTGGAGACTGATGGAAAAATGGCCGCTAACAACCTGTGATCCTTGTTCCGGGTGCGCGTGTCACCATCGAGCCTTAATGACATCATAAAGCTGCTTCAAGTGCAAGACTTGCAGGCTTATATACAGTCTATCTATCTATCTATCTATCTATCTATCTATCTATCTATCTATCTATCTATCTATCTAATGTATGTTACTGCATAGATATATATCTAGCTATATAAATAGATAGCTATATATCAATATAGATATTTCTACAAATATCTAGCTTTACGTATAAATTTAAACTTCTATAGTTATGGTTTTGTAGGGCTGAAAACATACATACAAAATTTGTATTATTATCAGCATTATTCTTATAATTGCCATTGATGTTATTCCAGGGGCAGGTAATAAATCGCATGAGGCTTTGACCAATTTTTACCATTTTAGGTAAAAAGCTGCATTGACTGCACTTCTGCATTTTGTGGGATATGGTAGGACTGCAAGCAAATCCTGAGACAAGATATGTCAAAAACACTCCATACAGCATGCAATTTCATTTTCCAAGATAGAAACATTGGTCACGCTGAACATTGTTGAACGTTTTCGCTGCAATGCATCCTGGGACGCTTGGATCCAGGTTCTATCATTCATGCTGCGCCATTTCAACCAACCTGTGTGGCTCATATTCACTTTGGGTTGACGAGTTGCATGGTCATGGTGTAGGCCGAGCCTTTTTTGCCACTTCATCCGCCTCCGATCAAGCATAATGCCTTGCCCATAAGCATTCCCCTCCCTGGAATAACTTAACCTACCCATTCCCCTATCTGGAATAACTGTACCTACCACAAAAGAAGTGATAAGCAGCGATCAATTTGACTGTTGTAGGCTGCCGTCTCCCGCTTAAGGGCGAATTTCAAACGTTGTCCATCACAGAGACAAATGATCTGGCTCCAGCAGCGTCTATAGGAGTATCTGTCTGCTCACTTCTAGCTCCAGTGGAGACTGATGGAAAAATGGCCGCTAACAACCTGTGATCCTTGTTCCGGGTGCGCGTGTCACCATCGAGCCTTAATGACATCATAAAGCTGCTTCAAGTGCAAGACTTGCAGGCTTATATACAGTCTATCTATCTATCTATCTATCTATCTATCTATCTATCTAATGTATGTTACTGCATAGATATATATCTAGCTATATAAATAGATAGCTATATATCAATATAGATATTTCTACAAATATCTAGCTTTACGTATAAATTTAAACTTCTATAGTTATGGTTTTGTAGGGCTGAAAACATACATACAAAATTTGTATTATTATCAGCATTATTCTTATAATTGCCATTGATGTTATTCCAGGGACAGGTAATAAACCGCATGAGGCTTTGACCAATTTTTACCATTTTAGGTAAAAAGCTGCATTGACTGCACTTCTGCATTTTGTGGGATATGGTAGGACTGCAAGCAAATCCTGAGACAAGATATATCAAAAACACTCCATACAGCATGCAATTTCATTTTCCAAGATAGAAACATTGGTCACGCTGAACATTGTTGAACGTTTTCGCTGCAATGCATCCTGGGACGCTTGGATCCAGGTTCCATCATTCATGTTGCGCTATTTCAACCAACCTGTGTGGCTCATATTCACTTTGGGTTGACGATTGGCATGGTCATGGTGTAGGCCGAGCCTTTTTTGCCACTTCATCCGCCTCCGATCAAGCATAATGCCTTGCCCATAAGCATTCCCCTCCCTGGAATAACTTAACCTACCCATTCCCCTATCTGGAATAACTGTACCTACCACAAAAGAAGTGATAAGCAGCGATCAATTTGACTGTTGTAGGCTGCCGTATCCCGCTTAAGGGCGAATTTCAAACGTTGTCCATCACAGAGACAAATGATCTGGCTCCAGCAGCGTCTAAAGGAGTATCTGTCTGCTCACTTCTAGCTCCAGTGGAGACTGATGGAAAAATGGCCGCTAACAACCTGTGATCCTTGTTCCGGGTGCGCGTGTCACCATCGAGCCTTAATGACATCATAAAGCTGCTTCAAGTGCAAGACTTGCAGGCTTATATACAGTCTATCTATCTATCTATCTATCTATCTATCTATCTATCTATCTATCTATCTATCTATCTAATGTATGTTACTGCATAGATATATATCTAGCTATATAAATAGATAGCTATATATCAATATAGATATTTCTACAAATATCTAGCTTTACGTATAAATTTAAACTTCTATAGTTATGGTTTTGTAGGGCTGAAAACATACATACAAAATTTGTATTATTATCAGCATTATTCTTATAATTGCCATTGATGTTATTCCAGGGGCAGGTAATAAATCGCATGAGGCTTTGACCAATTTTTACCATTTTAGGTAAAAAGCTGCATTGACTGCACTTCTGCATTTTGTGGGATATGGTAGGACTGCAAGCAAATCCTGAGACAAGATATGTCAAAAACACTCCATACAGCATGCAATTTCATTTTCCAAGATAGAAACATTGGTCACGCTGAACATTGTTGAACGTTTTCGCTGCAATGCATCCTGGGACGCTTGGATCCAGGTTCTATCATTCATGCTGCGCCATTTCAACCAACCTGTGTGGCTCATATTCACTTTGGGTTGACGAGTTGCATGGTCATGGTGTAGGCCGAGCCTTTTTTGCCACTTCATCCGCCTCCGATCAAGCATAATGCCTTGCCCATAAGCATTCCCCTCCCTGGAATAACTTAACCTACCCATTCCCCTATCTGGAATAACTGTACCTACCACAAAAGAAGTGATAAGCAGCGATCAATTTGACTGTTGTAGGCTGCCGTCTCCCGCTTAAGGGCGAATTTCAAACGTTGTCCATCACAGAGACAAATGATCTGGCTCCAGCAGCGTCTATAGGAGTATCTGTCTGCTCACTTCTAGCTCCAGTGGAGACTGATGGAAAAATGGCCGCTAACAACCTGTGATCCTTGTTCCGGGTGCGCGTGTCACCATCGAGCCTTAATGACATCATAAAGCTGCTTCAAGTGCAAGACTTGCAGGCTTATATACAGTCTATCTATCTATCTATCTATCTATCTATCTATCTATCTAATGTATGTTACTGCATAGATATATATCTAGCTATATAAATAGATAGCTATATATCAATATAGATATTTCTACAAATATCTAGCTTTACGTATAAATTTAAACTTCTATAGTTATGGTTTTGTAGGGCTGAAAACATACATACAAAATTTGTATTATTATCAGCATTATTCTTATAATTGCCATTGATGTTATTCCAGGGACAGGTAATAAACCGCATGAGGCTTTGACCAATTTTTACCATTTTAGGTAAAAAGCTGCATTGACTGCACTTCTGCATTTTGTGGGATATGGTAGGACTGCAAGCAAATCCTGAGACAAGATATATCAAAAACACTCCATACAGCATGCAATTTCATTTTCCAAGATAGAAACATTGGTCACGCTGAACATTGTTGAACGTTTTCGCTGCAATGCATCCTGGGACGCTTGGATCCAGGTTCCATCATTCATGTTGCGCTATTTCAACCAACCTGTGTGGCTCATATTCACTTTGGGTTGACGATTGGCATGGTCATGGTGTAGGCCGAGCCTTTTTTGCCACTTCATCCGCCTCCGATCAAGCATAATGCCTTGCCCATAAGCATTCCCCTCCCTGGAATAACTTAACCTACCCATTCCCCTATCTGGAATAACTGTACCTACCACAAAAGAAGTGATAAGCAGCGATCAATTTGACTGTTGTAGGCTGCCGTATCCCGCTTAAGGGCGAATTTCAAACGTTGTCCATCACAGAGACAAATGATCTGGCTCCAGCAGCGTCTATAGGAGTATCTGTCTGCTCACTTCTAGCTCCAGTGGAGACTGATGGAAAAATGGCCGCTAACAACCTGTGATCCTTGTTCCGGGTGCGCGTGTCACCATCGAGCCTTAATGACATCATAAAGCTGCTTCAAGTGCAAGACTTGCAGGCTTATATACAGTCTATCTATCTATCTAATGTATGTTACTGCATAGATATATATCTAGCTATATAAATAGATAGCTATATATCAATATAGATATTTCTACAAATATCTAGCTTTACGTATAAATTTAAACTTCTATAGTTATGGTTTTGTAGGGCTGAAAACATACATACAAAATTTGTATTATTATCAGCATTATTCTTATAATTGCCATTGATGTTATTCCAGGGACAGGTAATAAACCGCATGAGGCTTTGACCAATTTTTACCATTTTAGGTAAAAAGCTGCATTGACTGCACTTCTGCATTTTGTGGGATATGGTAGGACTGCAAGCAAATCCTGAGACAAGATATATCAAAAACACTCCATACAGCATGCAATTTCATTTTCCAAGATAGAAACATTGGTCACGCTGAACATTGTTGAACGTTTTCGCTGCAATGCATCCTGGGACGCTTGGATCCAGGTTCCATCATTCATGTTGCGCTATTTCAACCAACCTGTGTGGCTCATATTCACTTTGGGTTGACGATTGGCATGGTCATGGTGTAGGCCGAGCCTTTTTTGCCACTTCATCCGCCTCCGATCAAGCATAATGCCTTGCCCATAAGCATTCCCCTCCCTGGAATAACTTAACCTACCCATTCCCCTATCTGGAATAACTGTACCTACCACAAAAGAAGTGATAAGCAGCGATCAATTTGACTGTTGTAGGCTGCCGTATCCCGCTTAAGGGCGAATTTCAAACGTTGTCCATCACAGAGACAAATGATCTGGCTCCAGCAGCGTCTATAGGAGTATCTGTCTGCTCACTTCTAGCTCCAGTGGAGACTGATGGAAAAATGGCCGCTAACAACCTGTGATCCTTGTTCCGGGTGCGCGTGTCACCATCGAGCCTTAATGACATCATAAAGCTGCTTCAAGTGCAAGACTTGCAGGCTTATATACAGTCTATCTATCTATCTATCTATCTATCTAATGTATGTTACTGCATAGATATATATCTAGCTATATAAATAGATAGCTATATATCAATATAGATATTTCTACAAATATCTAGCTTTACGTATAAATTTAAACTTCTATAGTTATGGTTTTGTAGGGCTGAAAACATACATACAAAATTTGTATTATTATCAGCATTATTCTTATAATTGCCATTGATGTTATTCCAGGGGCAGGTAATAAACCGCATGAGGCTTTGACCAATTTTTACCATTTTAGGTAAAAAGCTGCATTGACTGCACTTCTGCATTTTGTGGGATATGGTAGGACTGCAAGCAAATCCTGAGACAAGATATATCAAAAACACTCCATACAGCATGCAATTTCATTTTCCAAGATAGAAACATTGGTCACGCTGAACATTGTTGAACGTTTTCGCTGCAATGCATCCTGGGACGCTTGGATCCAGGTTCCATCATTCATGTTGCGCTATTTCAACCAACCTGTGTGGCTCATATTCACTTTGGGTTGACGATTGGCATGGTCATGGTGTAGGCCGAGCCTTTTTTGCCACTTCATCCGCCTCCGATCAAGCATAATGCCTTGCCCATAAGCATTCCCCTCCCTGGAATAACTTAACCTACCCATTCCCCTATCTGGAATAACTGTACCTACCACAAAAGAAGTGATAAGCAGCGATCAATTTGACTGTTGTAGGCTGCCGTATCCCGCTTAAGGGCGAATTTCAAACGTTGTCCATCACAGAGACAAATGATCTGGCTCCAGCAGCGTCTATAGGAGTATCTGTCTGCTCACTTCTAGCTCCAGTGGAGACTGATGGAAAAATGGCCGCTAACAACCTGTGATCCTTGTTCCGGGTGCGCGTGTCACCATCGAGCCTTAATGACATCATAAAGCTGCTTCAAGTGCAAGACTTGCAGGCTTATATACAGTCTATCTATCTATCTATCTATCTATCTATCTATCTATCTATCTATCTATCTATCTAATGTATGTTACTGCATAGATATATATCTAGCTATATAAATAGATAGCTATATATCAATATAGATATTTCTACAAATATCTAGCTTTACGTATAAATTTAAACTTCTATAGTTATGGTTTTGTAGGGCTGAAAACATACATACAAAATTTGTATTATTATCAGCATTATTCTTATAATTGCCATTGATGTTATTCCAGGGGCAGGTAATAAACCGCATGAGTCTTTGACCAATTTTTACCATTTTAGGTAAAAAGCTGCATTGACTGTACTTCTGCATTTTGTGGGATATGGTAGGACTGCAAGCAAATCCTGAGACAAGATATGTCAAAAACACTCCATACAGCATGCAATTTCATTTTCCAAGATAGAAACATTGGTCACGCTGAACATTGTTGAACGTTTTCGCTGCAATGCATCCTGGGACGCTTGGATCCAGGTTCTATCATTCATGCTGCGCCATTTCAACCAACCTGTGTGGCTCATATTCACTTTGGGTTGACGAGTTGCATGGTCATGGTGTAGGCCGAGCCTTTTTTGCCACTTCATCCGCCTCCGATCAAGCATAATGCCTTGCCCATAAGCATTCCCCTCCCTGGAATAACTTAACCTACCCATTCCCCTATCTGGAATAACTGTACCTACCACAAAAGAAGTGATAAGCAGCGATCAATTTGACTGTTGTAGGCTGCCGTCTCCCGCTTAAGGGCGAATTTCAAACGTTGTCCATCACAGAGACAAATGATCTGGCTCCAGCAGCGTCTATAGGAGTATCTGTCTGCTCACTTCTAGCTCCAGTGGAGACTGATGGAAAAATGGCCGCTAACAACCTGTGATCCTTGTTCCGGGTGCGCGTGTCACCATCGAGCCTTAATGACATCATAAAGCTGCTTCAAGTGCAAGACTTGCAGGCTTATATACAGTCTATCTATCTATCTATCTATCTAATGTATGTTACTGCATAGATATATATCTAGCTATATAAATAGATAGCTATATATCAATATAGATATTTCTACAAATATCTAGCTTTACGTATAAATTTAAACTTCTATAGTTATGGTTTTGTAGGGCTGAAAACATACATACAAAATTTGTATTATTATCAGCATTATTCTTATAATTGCCATTGATGTTATTCCAGGGACAGGTAATAAACCGCATGAGGCTTTGACCAATTTTTACCATTTTAGGTAAAAAGCTGCATTGACTGCACTTCTGCATTTTGTGGGATATGGTAGGACTGCAAGCAAATCCTGAGACAAGATATATCAAAAACACTCCATACAGCATGCAATTTCATTTTCCAAGATAGAAACATTGGTCACGCTGAACATTGTTGAACGTTTTCGCTGCAATGCATCCTGGGACGCTTGGATCCAGGTTCCATCATTCATGTTGCGCTATTTCAACCAACCTGTGTGGCTCATATTCACTTTGGGTTGACGATTGGCATGGTCATGGTGTAGGCCGAGCCTTTTTTGCCACTTCATCCGCCTCCGATCAAGCATAATGCCTTGCCCATAAGCATTCCCCTCCCTGGAATAACTTAACCTACCCATTCCCCTATCTGGAATAACTGTACCTACCACAAAAGAAGTGATAAGCAGCGATCAATTTGACTGTTGTAGGCTGCCGTATCCCGCTTAAGGGCGAATTTCAAACGTTGTCCATCACAGAGACAAATGATCTGGCTCCAGCAGCGTCTAAAGGAGTATCTGTCTGCTCACTTCTAGCTCCAGTGGAGAATGATGGAAAAATGGCCGCTAACAACCTGTGATCCTTGTTCCGGGTGCGCGTGTCACCATCGAGCCTTAATGACATCATAAAGCTGCTTCAAGTGCAAGACTTGCAGGCTTATATACAGTCTATCTATCTATCTATCTATCTATCTATCTATCTAATGTATGTTACTGCATAGATATATATCTAGCTATATAAATAGATAGCTATATATCAATATAGATATTTCTACAAATATCTAGCTTTACGTATAAATTTAAACTTCTATAGTTATGGTTTTGTAGGGCTGAAAACATACATACAAAATTTGTATTATTATCAGCATTATTCTTATAATTGCCATTGATGTTATTCCAGGGGCAGGTAATAAATCGCATGAGTCTTTGACCAATTTTTACCATTTTAGGTAAAAAGCTGCATTGACTGTACTTCTGCATTTTGTGGGATATGGTAGGACTGCAAGCAAATCCTGAGACAAGATATGTCAAAAACACTCCATACAGCATGCAATTTCATTTTCCAAGATAGAAACATTGGTCACGCTGAACATTGTTGAACGTTTTCGCTGCAATGCATCCTGGGACGCTTGGATCCAGGTTCTATCATTCATGCTGCGCCATTTCAACCAACCTGTGTGGCTCATATTCACTTTGGGTTGACGAGTTGCATGGTCATGGTGTAGGCCGAGCCTTTTTTGCCACTTCATCCGCCTCCGATCAAGCATAATGCCTTGCCCATAAGCATTCCCCTCCCTGGAATAACTTAACCTACCCATTCCCCTATCTGGAATAACTGTACCTACCACAAAAGAAGTGATAAGCAGCGATCAATTTGACTGTTGTAGGCTGCCGTCTCCCGCTTAAGGGCGAATTTCAAACGTTGTCCATCACAGAGACAAATGATCTGGCTCCAGCAGCGTCTATAGGAGTATCTGTCTGCTCACTTCTAGCTCCAGTGGAGACTGATGGAAAAATGGCCGCTAACAACCTGTGATCCTTGTTCCGGGTGCGCGTGTCACCATCGAGCCTTAATGACATCATAAAGCTGCTTCAAGTGCAAGACTTGCAGGCTTATATACAGTCTATCTATCTATCTATCTATCTATCTATCTATCTAATGTATGTTACTGCATAGATATATATCTAGCTATATAAATAGATAGCTATATATCAATATAGATATTTCTACAAATATCTAGCTTTACGTATAAATTTAAACTTCTATAGTTATGGTTTTGTAGGGCTGAAAACATACATACAAAATTTGTATTATTATCAGCATTATTCTTATAATTGCCATTGATGTTATTCCAGGGACAGGTAATAAACCGCATGAGGCTTTGACCAATTTTTACCATTTTAGGTAAAAAGCTGCATTGACTGCACTTCTGCATTTTGTGGGATATGGTAGGACTGCAAGCAAATCCTGAGACAAGATATATCAAAAACACTCCATACAGCATGCAATTTCATTTTCCAAGATAGAAACATTGGTCACGCTGAACATTGTTGAACGTTTTCGCTGCAATGCATCCTGGGACGCTTGGATCCAGGTTCCATCATTCATGTTGCGCTATTTCAACCAACCTGTGTGGCTCATATTCACTTTGGGTTGACGATTGGCATGGTCATGGTGTAGGCCGAGCCTTTTTTGCCACTTCATCCGCCTCCGATCAAGCATAATGCCTTGCCCATAAGCATTCCCCTCCCTGGAATAACTTAACCTACCCATTCCCCTATCTGGAATAACTGTACCTACCACAAAAGAAGTGATAAGCAGCGATCAATTTGACTGTTGTAGGCTGCCGTCTCCCGCTTAAGGGCGAATTTCAAACGTTGTCCATCACAGAGACAAATGATCTGGCTCCAGCAGCGTCTATAGGAGTATCTGTCTGCTCACTTCTAGCTCCAGTGGAGACTGATGGAAAAATGGCCGCTAACAACCTGTGATCCTTGTTCCGGGTGCGCGTGTCACCATCGAGCCTTAATGACATCATAAAGCTGCTTCAAGTGCAAGACTTGCAGGCTTATATACAGTCTATCTATCTATCTATCTATCTAATGTATGTTACTGCATAGATATATATCTAGCTATATAAATAGATAGCTATATATCAATATAGATATTTCTACAAATATCTAGCTTTACGTATAAATTTAAACTTCTATAGTTATGGTTTTGTAGGGCTGAAAACATACATACAAAATTTGTATTATTATCAGCATTATTCTTATAATTGCCATTGATGTTATTCCAGGGACAGGTAATAAACCGCATGAGGCTTTGACCAATTTTTACCATTTTAGGTAAAAAGCTGCATTGACTGCACTTCTGCATTTTGTGGGATATGGTAGGACTGCAAGCAAATCCTGAGACAAGATATATCAAAAACACTCCATACAGCATGCAATTTCATTTTCCAAGATAGAAACATTGGTCACGCTGAACATTGTTGAACGTTTTCGCTGCAATGCATCCTGGGACGCTTGGATCCAGGTTCCATCATTCATGTTGCGCTATTTCAACCAACCTGTGTGGCTCATATTCACTTTGGGTTGACGATTGGCATGGTCATGGTGTAGGCCGAGCCTTTTTTGCCACTTCATCCGCCTCCGATCAAGCATAATGCCTTGCCCATAAGCATTCCCCTCCCTGGAATAACTTAACCTACCCATTCCCCTATCTGGAATAACTGTACCTACCACAAAAGAAGTGATAAGCAGCGATCAATTTGACTGTTGTAGGCTGCCGTATCCCGCTTAAGGGCGAATTTCAAACGTTGTCCATCACAGAGACAAATGATCTGGCTCCAGCAGCGTCTAAAGGAGTATCTGTCTGCTCACTTCTAGCTCCAGTGGAGAATGATGGAAAAATGGCCGCTAACAACCTGTGATCCTTGTTCCGGGTGCGCGTGTCACCATCGAGCCTTAATGACATCATAAAGCTGCTTCAAGTGCAAGACTTGCAGGCTTATATACAGTCTATCTATCTATCTATCTATCTATCTATCTATCTATCTATCTATCTAATGTATGTTACTGCATAGATATATATCTAGCTATATAAATAGATAGCTATATATCAATATAGATATTTCTACAAATATCTAGCTTTACGTATAAATTTAAACTTCTATAGTTATGGTTTTGTAGGGCTGAAAACATACATACAAAATTTGTATTATTATCAGCATTATTCTTATAATTGCCATTGATGTTATTCCAGGGGCAGGTAATAAATCGCATGAGTCTTTGACCAATTTTTACCATTTTAGGTAAAAAGCTGCATTGACTGTACTTCTGCATTTTGTGGGATATGGTAGGACTGCAAGCAAATCCTGAGACAAGATATGTCAAAAACACTCCATACAGCATGCAATTTCATTTTCCAAGATAGAAACATTGGTCACGCTGAACATTGTTGAACGTTTTCGCTGCAATGCATCCTGGGACGCTTGGATCCAGGTTCTATCATTCATGCTGCGCCATTTCAACCAACCTGTGTGGCTCATATTCACTTTGGGTTGACGAGTTGCATGGTCATGGTGTAGGCCGAGCCTTTTTTGCCACTTCATCCGCCTCCGATCAAGCATAATGCCTTGCCCATAAGCATTCCCCTCCCTGGAATAACTTAACCTACCCATTCCCCTATCTGGAATAACTGTACCTACCACAAAAGAAGTGATAAGCAGCGATCAATTTGACTGTTGTAGGCTGCCGTCTCCCGCTTAAGGGCGAATTTCAAACGTTGTCCATCACAGAGACAAATGATCTGGCTCCAGCAGCGTCTATAGGAGTATCTGTCTGCTCACTTCTAGCTCCAGTGGAGACTGATGGAAAAATGGCCGCTAACAACCTGTGATCCTTGTTCCGGGTGCGCGTGTCACCATCGAGCCTTAATGACATCATAAAGCTGCTTCAAGTGCAAGACTTGCAGGCTTATATACAGTCTATCTATCTATCTATCTATCTATCTATCTATCTATCTATCTATCTATCTATCTAATGTATGTTACTGCATAGATATATATCTAGCTATATAAATAGATAGCTATATATCAATATAGATATTTCTACAAATATCTAGCTTTACGTATAAATTTAAACTTCTATAGTTATGGTTTTGTAGGGCTGAAAACATACATACAAAATTTGTATTATTATCAGCATTATTCTTATAATTGCCATTGATGTTATTCCAGGGACAGGTAATAAACCGCATGAGGCTTTGACCAATTTTTACCATTTTAGGTAAAAAGCTGCATTGACTGCACTTCTGCATTTTGTGGGATATGGTAGGACTGCAAGCAAATCCTGAGACAAGATATATCAAAAACACTCCATACAGCATGCAATTTCATTTTCCAAGATAGAAACATTGGTCACGCTGAACATTGTTGAACGTTTTCGCTGCAATGCATCCTGGGACGCTTGGATCCAGGTTCCATCATTCATGTTGCGCTATTTCAACCAACCTGTGTGGCTCATATTCACTTTGGGTTGACGATTGGCATGGTCATGGTGTAGGCCGAGCCTTTTTTGCCACTTCATCCGCCTCCGATCAAGCATAATGCCTTGCCCATAAGCATTCCCCTCCCTGGAATAACTTAACCTACCCATTCCCCTATCTGGAATAACTGTACCTACCACAAAAGAAGTGATAAGCAGCGATCAATTTGACTGTTGTAGGCTGCCGTATCCCGCTTAAGGGCGAATTTCAAACGTTGTCCATCACAGAGACAAATGATCTGGCTCCAGCAGCGTCTATAGGAGTATCTGTCTGCTCACTTCTAGCTCCAGTGGAGACTGATGGAAAAATGGCCGCTAACAACCTGTGATCCTTGTTCCGGGTGCGCGTGTCACCATCGAGCCTTAATGACATCATAAAGCTGCTTCAAGTGCAAGACTTGCAGGCTTATATACAGTCTATCTATCTATCTATCTATCTAATGTATGTTACTGCATAGATATATATCTAGCTATATAAATAGATAGCTATATATCAATATAGATATTTCTACAAATATCTAGCTTTACGTATAAATTTAAACTTCTATAGTTATGGTTTTGTAGGGCTGAAAACATACATACAAAATTTGTATTATTATCAGCATTATTCTTATAATTGCCATTGATGTTATTCCAGGGGCAGGTAATAAACCGCATGAGGCTTTGACCAATTTTTACCATTTTAGGTAAAAAGCTGCATTGACTGCACTTCTGCATTTTGTGGGATATGGTAGGACTGCAAGCAAATCCTGAGACAAGATATATCAAAAACACTCCATACAGCATGCAATTTCATTTTCCAAGATAGAAACATTGGTCACGCTGAACATTGTTGAACGTTTTCGCTGCAATGCATCCTGGGACGCTTGGATCCAGGTTCCATCATTCATGTTGCGCTATTTCAACCAACCTGTGTGGCTCATATTCACTTTGGGTTGACGATTGGCATGGTCATGGTGTAGGCCGAGCCTTTTTTGCCACTTCATCCGCCTCCGATCAAGCATAATGCCTTGCCCATAAGCATTCCCCTCCCTGGAATAACTTAACCTACCCATTCCCCTATCTGGAATAACTGTACCTACCACAAAAGAAGTGATAAGCAGCGATCAATTTGACTGTTGTAGGCTGCCGTATCCCGCTTAAGGGCGAATTTCAAACGTTGTCCATCACAGAGACAAATGATCTGGCTCCAGCAGCGTCTATAGGAGTATCTGTCTGCTCACTTCTAGCTCCAGTGGAGACTGATGGAAAAATGGCCGCTAACAACCTGTGATCCTTGTTCCGGGTGCGCGTGTCACCATCGAGCCTTAATGACATCATAAAGCTGCTTCAAGTGCAAGACTTGCAGGCTTATATACAGTCTATCTATCTATCTATCTATCTATCTATCTATCTATCTATCTATCTATCTATCTAATGTATGTTACTGCATAGATATATATCTAGCTATATAAATAGATAGCTATATATCAATATAGATATTTCTACAAATATCTAGCTTTACGTATAAATTTAAACTTCTATAGTTATGGTTTTGTAGGGCTGAAAACATACATACAAAATTTGTATTATTATCAGCATTATTCTTATAATTGCCATTGATGTTATTCCAGGGGCAGGTAATAAACCGCATGAGTCTTTGACCAATTTTTACCATTTTAGGTAAAAAGCTGCATTGACTGTACTTCTGCATTTTGTGGGATATGGTAGGACTGCAAGCAAATCCTGAGACAAGATATGTCAAAAACACTCCATACAGCATGCAATTTCATTTTCCAAGATAGAAACATTGGTCACGCTGAACATTGTTGAACGTTTTCGCTGCAATGCATCCTGGGACGCTTGGATCCAGGTTCTATCATTCATGCTGCGCCATTTCAACCAACCTGTGTGGCTCATATTCACTTTGGGTTGACGAGTTGCATGGTCATGGTGTAGGCCGAGCCTTTTTTGCCACTTCATCCGCCTCCGATCAAGCATAATGCCTTGCCCATAAGCATTCCCCTCCCTGGAATAACTTAACCTACCCATTCCCCTATCTGGAATAACTGTACCTACCACAAAAGAAGTGATAAGCAGCGATCAATTTGACTGTTGTAGGCTGCCGTCTCCCGCTTAAGGGCGAATTTCAAACGTTGTCCATCACAGAGACAAATGATCTGGCTCCAGCAGCGTCTATAGGAGTATCTGTCTGCTCACTTCTAGCTCCAGTGGAGACTGATGGAAAAATGGCCGCTAACAACCTGTGATCCTTGTTCCGGGTGCGCGTGTCACCATCGAGCCTTAATGACATCATAAAGCTGCTTCAAGTGCAAGACTTGCAGGCTTATATACAGTCTATCTATCTATCTATCTAATGTATGTTACTGCATAGATATATATCTAGCTATATAAATAGATAGCTATATATCAATATAGATATTTCTACAAATATCTAGCTTTACGTATAAATTTAAACTTCTATAGTTATGGTTTTGTAGGGCTGAAAACATACATACAAAATTTGTATTATTATCAGCATTATTCTTATAATTGCCATTGATGTTATTCCAGGGACAGGTAATAAACCGCATGAGGCTTTGACCAATTTTTACCATTTTAGGTAAAAAGCTGCATTGACTGCACTTCTGCATTTTGTGGGATATGGTAGGACTGCAAGCAAATCCTGAGACAAGATATATCAAAAACACTCCATACAGCATGCAATTTCATTTTCCAAGATAGAAACATTGGTCACGCTGAACATTGTTGAACGTTTTCGCTGCAATGCATCCTGGGACGCTTGGATCCAGGTTCCATCATTCATGTTGCGCTATTTCAACCAACCTGTGTGGCTCATATTCACTTTGGGTTGACGATTGGCATGGTCATGGTGTAGGCCGAGCCTTTTTTGCCACTTCATCCGCCTCCGATCAAGCATAATGCCTTGCCCATAAGCATTCCCCTCCCTGGAATAACTTAACCTACCCATTCCCCTATCTGGAATAACTGTACCTACCACAAAAGAAGTGATAAGCAGCGATCAATTTGACTGTTGTAGGCTGCCGTATCCCGCTTAAGGGCGAATTTCAAACGTTGTCCATCACAGAGACAAATGATCTGGCTCCAGCAGCGTCTAAAGGAGTATCTGTCTGCTCACTTCTAGCTCCAGTGGAGACTGATGGAAAAATGGCCGCTAACAACCTGTGATCCTTGTTCCGGGTGCGCGTGTCACCATCGAGCCTTAATGACATCATAAAGCTGCTTCAAGTGCAAGACTTGCAGGCTTATATACAGTCTATCTATCTATCTATCTATCTATCTATCTATCTATCTATCTATCTATCTATCTATCTATCTATCTATCTAATGTATGTTACTGCATAGATATATATCTAGCTATATAAATAGATAGCTATATATCAATATAGATATTTCTACAAATATCTAGCTTTACGTATAAATTTAAACTTCTATAGTTATGGTTTTGTAGGGCTGAAAACATACATACAAAATTTGTATTATTATCAGCATTATTCTTATAATTGCCATTGATGTTATTCCAGGGGCAGGTAATAAATCGCATGAGGCTTTGACCAATTTTTACCATTTTAGGTAAAAAGCTGCATTGACTGCACTTCTGCATTTTGTGGGATATGGTAGGACTGCAAGCAAATCCTGAGACAAGATATGTCAAAAACACTCCATACAGCATGCAATTTCATTTTCCAAGATAGAAACATTGGTCACGCTGAACATTGTTGAACGTTTTCGCTGCAATGCATCCTGGGACGCTTGGATCCAGGTTCTATCATTCATGCTGCGCCATTTCAACCAACCTGTGTGGCTCATATTCACTTTGGGTTGACGAGTTGCATGGTCATGGTGTAGGCCGAGCCTTTTTTGCCACTTCATCCGCCTCCGATCAAGCATAATGCCTTGCCCATAAGCATTCCCCTCCCTGGAATAACTTAACCTACCCATTCCCCTATCTGGAATAACTGTACCTACCACAAAAGAAGTGATAAGCAGCGATCAATTTGACTGTTGTAGGCTGCCGTCTCCCGCTTAAGGGCGAATTTCAAACGTTGTCCATCACAGAGACAAATGATCTGGCTCCAGCAGCGTCTATAGGAGTATCTGTCTGCTCACTTCTAGCTCCAGTGGAGACTGATGGAAAAATGGCCGCTAACAACCTGTGATCCTTGTTCCGGGTGCGCGTGTCACCATCGAGCCTTAATGACATCATAAAGCTGCTTCAAGTGCAAGACTTGCAGGCTTATATACAGTCTATCTATCTATCTATCTATCTATCTATCTATCTATCTATCTATCTATCTATCTATCTAATGTATGTTACTGCATAGATATATATCTAGCTATATAAATAGATAGCTATATATCAATATAGATATTTCTACAAATATCTAGCTTTACGTATAAATTTAAACTTCTATAGTTATGGTTTTGTAGGGCTGAAAACATACATACAAAATTTGTATTATTATCAGCATTATTCTTATAATTGCCATTGATGTTATTCCAGGGACAGGTAATAAACCGCATGAGGCTTTGACCAATTTTTACCATTTTAGGTAAAAAGCTGCATTGACTGCACTTCTGCATTTTGTGGGATATGGTAGGACTGCAAGCAAATCCTGAGACAAGATATATCAAAAACACTCCATACAGCATGCAATTTCATTTTCCAAGATAGAAACATTGGTCACGCTGAACATTGTTGAACGTTTTCGCTGCAATGCATCCTGGGACGCTTGGATCCAGGTTCCATCATTCATGTTGCGCTATTTCAACCAACCTGTGTGGCTCATATTCACTTTGGGTTGACGATTGGCATGGTCATGGTGTAGGCCGAGCCTTTTTTGCCACTTCATCCGCCTCCGATCAAGCATAATGCCTTGCCCATAAGCATTCCCCTCCCTGGAATAACTTAACCTACCCATTCCCCTATCTGGAATAACTGTACCTACCACAAAAGAAGTGATAAGCAGCGATCAATTTGACTGTTGTAGGCTGCCGTATCCCGCTTAAGGGCGAATTTCAAACGTTGTCCATCACAGAGACAAATGATCTGGCTCCAGCAGCGTCTAAAGGAGTATCTGTCTGCTCACTTCTAGCTCCAGTGGAGACTGATGGAAAAATGGCCGCTAACAACCTGTGATCCTTGTTCCGGGTGCGCGTGTCACCATCGAGCCTTAATGACATCATAAAGCTGCTTCAAGTGCAAGACTTGCAGGCTTATATACAGTCTATCTATCTATCTATCTATCTATCTATCTATCTATCTATCTATCTATCTAATGTATGTTACTGCATAGATATATATCTAGCTATATAAATAGATAGCTATATATCAATATAGATATTTCTACAAATATCTAGCTTTACGTATAAATTTAAACTTCTATAGTTATGGTTTTGTAGGGCTGAAAACATACATACAAAATTTGTATTATTATCAGCATTATTCTTATAATTGCCATTGATGTTATTCCAGGGGCAGGTAATAAATCGCATGAGGCTTTGACCAATTTTTACCATTTTAGGTAAAAAGCTGCATTGACTGCACTTCTGCATTTTGTGGGATATGGTAGGACTGCAAGCAAATCCTGAGACAAGATATGTCAAAAACACTCCATACAGCATGCAATTTCATTTTCCAAGATAGAAACATTGGTCACGCTGAACATTGTTGAACGTTTTCGCTGCAATGCATCCTGGGACGCTTGGATCCAGGTTCTATCATTCATGCTGCGCCATTTCAACCAACCTGTGTGGCTCATATTCACTTTGGGTTGACGAGTTGCATGGTCATGGTGTAGGCCGAGCCTTTTTTGCCACTTCATCCGCCTCCGATCAAGCATAATGCCTTGCCCATAAGCATTCCCCTCCCTGGAATAACTTAACCTACCCATTCCCCTATCTGGAATAACTGTACCTACCACAAAAGAAGTGATAAGCAGCGATCAATTTGACTGTTGTAGGCTGCCGTCTCCCGCTTAAGGGCGAATTTCAAACGTTGTCCATCACAGAGACAAATGATCTGGCTCCAGCAGCGTCTATAGGAGTATCTGTCTGCTCACTTCTAGCTCCAGTGGAGACTGATGGAAAAATGGCCGCTAACAACCTGTGATCCTTGTTCCGGGTGCGCGTGTCACCATCGAGCCTTAATGACATCATAAAGCTGCTTCAAGTGCAAGACTTGCAGGCTTATATACAGTCTATCTATCTATCTATCTATCTATCTATCTATCTATCTATCTAATGTATGTTACTGCATAGATATATATCTAGCTATATAAATAGATAGCTATATATCAATATAGATATTTCTACAAATATCTAGCTTTACGTATAAATTTAAACTTCTATAGTTATGGTTTTGTAGGGCTGAAAACATACATACAAAATTTGTATTATTATCAGCATTATTCTTATAATTGCCATTGATGTTATTCCAGGGACAGGTAATAAACCGCATGAGGCTTTGACCAATTTTTACCATTTTAGGTAAAAAGCTGCATTGACTGCACTTCTGCATTTTGTGGGATATGGTAGGACTGCAAGCAAATCCTGAGACAAGATATATCAAAAACACTCCATACAGCATGCAATTTCATTTTCCAAGATAGAAACATTGGTCACGCTGAACATTGTTGAACGTTTTCGCTGCAATGCATCCTGGGACGCTTGGATCCAGGTTCCATCATTCATGTTGCGCTATTTCAACCAACCTGTGTGGCTCATATTCACTTTGGGTTGACGATTGGCATGGTCATGGTGTAGGCCGAGCCTTTTTTGCCACTTCATCCGCCTCCGATCAAGCATAATGCCTTGCCCATAAGCATTCCCCTCCCTGGAATAACTTAACCTACCCATTCCCCTATCTGGAATAACTGTACCTACCACAAAAGAAGTGATAAGCAGCGATCAATTTGACTGTTGTAGGCTGCCGTATCCCGCTTAAGGGCGAATTTCAAACGTTGTCCATCACAGAGACAAATGATCTGGCTCCAGCAGCGTCTATAGGAGTATCTGTCTGCTCACTTCTAGCTCCAGTGGAGACTGATGGAAAAATGGCCGCTAACAACCTGTGATCCTTGTTCCGGGTGCGCGTGTCACCATCGAGCCTTAATGACATCATAAAGCTGCTTCAAGTGCAAGACTTGCAGGCTTATATACAGTCTATCTATCTATCTAATGTATGTTACTGCATAGATATATATCTAGCTATATAAATAGATAGCTATATATCAATATAGATATTTCTACAAATATCTAGCTTTACGTATAAATTTAAACTTCTATAGTTATGGTTTTGTAGGGCTGAAAACATACATACAAAATTTGTATTATTATCAGCATTATTCTTATAATTGCCATTGATGTTATTCCAGGGACAGGTAATAAACCGCATGAGGCTTTGACCAATTTTTACCATTTTAGGTAAAAAGCTGCATTGACTGCACTTCTGCATTTTGTGGGATATGGTAGGACTGCAAGCAAATCCTGAGACAAGATATATCAAAAACACTCCATACAGCATGCAATTTCATTTTCCAAGATAGAAACATTGGTCACGCTGAACATTGTTGAACGTTTTCGCTGCAATGCATCCTGGGACGCTTGGATCCAGGTTCCATCATTCATGTTGCGCTATTTCAACCAACCTGTGTGGCTCATATTCACTTTGGGTTGACGATTGGCATGGTCATGGTGTAGGCCGAGCCTTTTTTGCCACTTCATCCGCCTCCGATCAAGCATAATGCCTTGCCCATAAGCATTCCCCTCCCTGGAATAACTTAACCTACCCATTCCCCTATCTGGAATAACTGTACCTACCACAAAAGAAGTGATAAGCAGCGATCAATTTGACTGTTGTAGGCTGCCGTATCCCGCTTAAGGGCGAATTTCAAACGTTGTCCATCACAGAGACAAATGATCTGGCTCCAGCAGCGTCTATAGGAGTATCTGTCTGCTCACTTCTAGCTCCAGTGGAGACTGATGGAAAAATGGCCGCTAACAACCTGTGATCCTTGTTCCGGGTGCGCGTGTCACCATCGAGCCTTAATGACATCATAAAGCTGCTTCAAGTGCAAGACTTGCAGGCTTATATACAGTCTATCTATCTATCTATCTATCTAATGTATGTTACTGCATAGATATATATCTAGCTATATAAATAGATAGCTATATATCAATATAGATATTTCTACAAATATCTAGCTTTACGTATAAATTTAAACTTCTATAGTTATGGTTTTGTAGGGCTGAAAACATACATACAAAATTTGTATTATTATCAGCATTATTCTTATAATTGCCATTGATGTTATTCCAGGGGCAGGTAATAAACCGCATGAGGCTTTGACCAATTTTTACCATTTTAGGTAAAAAGCTGCATTGACTGCACTTCTGCATTTTGTGGGATATGGTAGGACTGCAAGCAAATCCTGAGACAAGATATATCAAAAACACTCCATACAGCATGCAATTTCATTTTCCAAGATAGAAACATTGGTCACGCTGAACATTGTTGAACGTTTTCGCTGCAATGCATCCTGGGACGCTTGGATCCAGGTTCCATCATTCATGTTGCGCTATTTCAACCAACCTGTGTGGCTCATATTCACTTTGGGTTGACGATTGGCATGGTCATGGTGTAGGCCGAGCCTTTTTTGCCACTTCATCCGCCTCCGATCAAGCATAATGCCTTGCCCATAAGCATTCCCCTCCCTGGAATAACTTAACCTACCCATTCCCCTATCTGGAATAACTGTACCTACCACAAAAGAAGTGATAAGCAGCGATCAATTTGACTGTTGTAGGCTGCCGTATCCCGCTTAAGGGCGAATTTCAAACGTTGTCCATCACAGAGACAAATGATCTGGCTCCAGCAGCGTCTATAGGAGTATCTGTCTGCTCACTTCTAGCTCCAGTGGAGACTGATGGAAAAATGGCCGCTAACAACCTGTGATCCTTGTTCCGGGTGCGCGTGTCACCATCGAGCCTTAATGACATCATAAAGCTGCTTCAAGTGCAAGACTTGCAGGCTTATATACAGTCTATCTATCTATCTATCTATCTATCTATCTATCTATCTATCTATCTAATGTATGTTACTGCATAGATATATATCTAGCTATATAAATAGATAGCTATATATCAATATAGATATTTCTACAAATATCTAGCTTTACGTATAAATTTAAACTTCTATAGTTATGGTTTTGTAGGGCTGAAAACATACATACAAAATTTGTATTATTATCAGCATTATTCTTATAATTGCCATTGATGTTATTCCAGGGGCAGGTAATAAACCGCATGAGTCTTTGACCAATTTTTACCATTTTAGGTAAAAAGCTGCATTGACTGTACTTCTGCATTTTGTGGGATATGGTAGGACTGCAAGCAAATCCTGAGACAAGATATGTCAAAAACACTCCATACAGCATGCAATTTCATTTTCCAAGATAGAAACATTGGTCACGCTGAACATTGTTGAACGTTTTCGCTGCAATGCATCCTGGGACGCTTGGATCCAGGTTCTATCATTCATGCTGCGCCATTTCAACCAACCTGTGTGGCTCATATTCACTTTGGGTTGACGAGTTGCATGGTCATGGTGTAGGCCGAGCCTTTTTTGCCACTTCATCCGCCTCCGATCAAGCATAATGCCTTGCCCATAAGCATTCCCCTCCCTGGAATAACTTAACCTACCCATTCCCCTATCTGGAATAACTGTACCTACCACAAAAGAAGTGATAAGCAGCGATCAATTTGACTGTTGTAGGCTGCCGTATCCCGCTTAAGGGCGAATTTCAAACGTTGTCCATCACAGAGACAAATGATCTGGCTCCAGCAGCGTCTAAAGGAGTATCTGTCTGCTCACTTCTAGCTCCAGTGGAGAATGATGGAAAAATGGCCGCTAACAACCTGTGATCCTTGTTCCGGGTGCGCGTGTCACCATCGAGCCTTAATGACATCATAAAGCTGCTTCAAGTGCAAGACTTGCAGGCTTATATACAGTCTATCTATCTATCTATCTATCTATCTATCTATCTATCTATCTATCTATCTATCTATCTATCTATCTAATGTATGTTACTGCATAGATATATATCTAGCTATATAAATAGATAGCTATATATCAATATAGATATTTCTACAAATATCTAGCTTTACGTATAAATTTAAACTTCTATAGTTATGGTTTTGTAGGGCTGAAAACATACATACAAAATTTGTATTATTATCAGCATTATTCTTATAATTGCCATTGATGTTATTCCAGGGGCAGGTAATAAATCGCATGAGTCTTTGACCAATTTT
This sequence comes from Eleutherodactylus coqui, assembly GCF_035609145.1. Taxonomy (NCBI): domain Eukaryota; kingdom Metazoa; phylum Chordata; class Amphibia; order Anura; family Eleutherodactylidae; genus Eleutherodactylus; species Eleutherodactylus coqui. The sequence continues at coordinate 27,600 of NW_027102035.1, read as the reverse complement.
TACCATTTTAGGTAAAAAGCTGCATTGACTGTACTTCTGCATTTTGTGGGATATGGTAGGACTGCAAGCAAATCCTGAGACAAGATATGTCAAAAACACTCCATACAGCATGCAATTTCATTTTCCAAGATAGAAACATTGGTCACGCTGAACATTGTTGAACGTTTTCGCTGCAATGCATCCTGGGACGCTTGGATCCAGGTTCTATCATTCATGCTGCGCCATTTCAACCAACCTGTGTGGCTCATATTCACTTTGGGTTGACGAGTTGCATGGTCATGGTGTAGGCCGAGCCTTTTTTGCCACTTCATCCGCCTCCGATCAAGCATAATGCCTTGCCCATAAGCATTCCCCTCCCTGGAATAACTTAACCTACCCATTCCCCTATCTGGAATAACTGTACCTACCACAAAAGAAGTGATAAGCAGCGATCAATTTGACTGTTGTAGGCTGCCGTCTCCCGCTTAAGGGCGAATTTCAAACGTTGTCCATCACAGAGACAAATGATCTGGCTCCAGCAGCGTCTATAGGAGTATCTGTCTGCTCACTTCTAGCTCCAGTGGAGACTGATGGAAAAATGGCCGCTAACAACCTGTGATCCTTGTTCCGGGTGCGCGTGTCACCATCGAGCCTTAATGACATCATAAAGCTGCTTCAAGTGCAAGACTTGCAGGCTTATATACAGTCTATCTATCTATCTATCTATCTATCTATCTATCTATCTATCTATCTATCTATCTATCTAATGTATGTTACTGCATAGATATATATCTAGCTATATAAATAGATAGCTATATATCAATATAGATATTTCTACAAATATCTAGCTTTACGTATAAATTTAAACTTCTATAGTTATGGTTTTGTAGGGCTGAAAACATACATACAAAATTTGTATTATTATCAGCATTATTCTTATAATTGCCATTGATGTTATTCCAGGGACAGGTAATAAACCGCATGAGGCTTTGACCAATTTTTACCATTTTAGGTAAAAAGCTGCATTGACTGCACTTCTGCATTTTGTGGGATATGGTAGGACTGCAAGCAAATCCTGAGACAAGATATATCAAAAACACTCCATACAGCATGCAATTTCATTTTCCAAGATAGAAACATTGGTCACGCTGAACATTGTTGAACGTTTTCGCTGCAATGCATCCTGGGACGCTTGGATCCAGGTTCCATCATTCATGTTGCGCTATTTCAACCAACCTGTGTGGCTCATATTCACTTTGGGTTGACGATTGGCATGGTCATGGTGTAGGCCGAGCCTTTTTTGCCACTTCATCCGCCTCCGATCAAGCATAATGCCTTGCCCATAAGCATTCCCCTCCCTGGAATAACTTAACCTACCCATTCCCCTATCTGGAATAACTGTACCTACCACAAAAGAAGTGATAAGCAGCGATCAATTTGACTGTTGTAGGCTGCCGTATCCCGCTTAAGGGCGAATTTCAAACGTTGTCCATCACAGAGACAAATGATCTGGCTCCAGCAGCGTCTATAGGAGTATCTGTCTGCTCACTTCTAGCTCCAGTGGAGACTGATGGAAAAATGGCCGCTAACAACCTGTGATCCTTGTTCCGGGTGCGCGTGTCACCATCGAGCCTTAATGACATCATAAAGCTGCTTCAAGTGCAAGACTTGCAGGCTTATATACAGTCTATCTATCTATCTAATGTATGTTACTGCATAGATATATATCTAGCTATATAAATAGATAGCTATATATCAATATAGATATTTCTACAAATATCTAGCTTTACGTATAAATTTAAACTTCTATAGTTATGGTTTTGTAGGGCTGAAAACATACATACAAAATTTGTATTATTATCAGCATTATTCTTATAATTGCCATTGATGTTATTCCAGGGACAGGTAATAAACCGCATGAGGCTTTGACCAATTTTTACCATTTTAGGTAAAAAGCTGCATTGACTGCACTTCTGCATTTTGTGGGATATGGTAGGACTGCAAGCAAATCCTGAGACAAGATATATCAAAAACACTCCATACAGCATGCAATTTCATTTTCCAAGATAGAAACATTGGTCACGCTGAACATTGTTGAACGTTTTCGCTGCAATGCATCCTGGGACGCTTGGATCCAGGTTCCATCATTCATGTTGCGCTATTTCAACCAACCTGTGTGGCTCATATTCACTTTGGGTTGACGATTGGCATGGTCATGGTGTAGGCCGAGCCTTTTTTGCCACTTCATCCGCCTCCGATCAAGCATAATGCCTTGCCCATAAGCATTCCCCTCCCTGGAATAACTTAACCTACCCATTCCCCTATCTGGAATAACTGTACCTACCACAAAAGAAGTGATAAGCAGCGATCAATTTGACTGTTGTAGGCTGCCGTATCCCGCTTAAGGGCGAATTTCAAACGTTGTCCATCACAGAGACAAATGATCTGGCTCCAGCAGCGTCTATAGGAGTATCTGTCTGCTCACTTCTAGCTCCAGTGGAGACTGATGGAAAAATGGCCGCTAACAACCTGTGATCCTTGTTCCGGGTGCGCGTGTCACCATCGAGCCTTAATGACATCATAAAGCTGCTTCAAGTGCAAGACTTGCAGGCTTATATACAGTCTATCTATCTATCTATCTATCTAATGTATGTTACTGCATAGATATATATCTAGCTATATAAATAGATAGCTATATATCAATATAGATATTTCTACAAATATCTAGCTTTACGTATAAATTTAAACTTCTATAGTTATGGTTTTGTAGGGCTGAAAACATACATACAAAATTTGTATTATTATCAGCATTATTCTTATAATTGCCATTGATGTTATTCCAGGGGCAGGTAATAAACCGCATGAGGCTTTGACCAATTTTTACCATTTTAGGTAAAAAGCTGCATTGACTGCACTTCTGCATTTTGTGGGATATGGTAGGACTGCAAGCAAATCCTGAGACAAGATATATCAAAAACACTCCATACAGCATGCAATTTCATTTTCCAAGATAGAAACATTGGTCACGCTGAACATTGTTGAACGTTTTCGCTGCAATGCATCCTGGGACGCTTGGATCCAGGTTCCATCATTCATGTTGCGCTATTTCAACCAACCTGTGTGGCTCATATTCACTTTGGGTTGACGATTGGCATGGTCATGGTGTAGGCCGAGCCTTTTTTGCCACTTCATCCGCCTCCGATCAAGCATAATGCCTTGCCCATAAGCATTCCCCTCCCTGGAATAACTTAACCTACCCATTCCCCTATCTGGAATAACTGTACCTACCACAAAAGAAGTGATAAGCAGCGATCAATTTGACTGTTGTAGGCTGCCGTATCCCGCTTAAGGGCGAATTTCAAACGTTGTCCATCACAGAGACAAATGATCTGGCTCCAGCAGCGTCTATAGGAGTATCTGTCTGCTCACTTCTAGCTCCAGTGGAGACTGATGGAAAAATGGCCGCTAACAACCTGTGATCCTTGTTCCGGGTGCGCGTGTCACCATCGAGCCTTAATGACATCATAAAGCTGCTTCAAGTGCAAGACTTGCAGGCTTATATACAGTCTATCTATCTATCTATCTATCTATCTATCTATCTATCTATCTATCTATCTAATGTATGTTACTGCATAGATATATATCTAGCTATATAAATAGATAGCTATATATCAATATAGATATTTCTACAAATATCTAGCTTTACGTATAAATTTAAACTTCTATAGTTATGGTTTTGTAGGGCTGAAAACATACATACAAAATTTGTATTATTATCAGCATTATTCTTATAATTGCCATTGATGTTATTCCAGGGGCAGGTAATAAACCGCATGAGTCTTTGACCAATTTTTACCATTTTAGGTAAAAAGCTGCATTGACTGTACTTCTGCATTTTGTGGGATATGGTAGGACTGCAAGCAAATCCTGAGACAAGATATGTCAAAAACACTCCATACAGCATGCAATTTCATTTTCCAAGATAGAAACATTGGTCACGCTGAACATTGTTGAACGTTTTCGCTGCAATGCATCCTGGGACGCTTGGATCCAGGTTCTATCATTCATGCTGCGCCATTTCAACCAACCTGTGTGGCTCATATTCACTTTGGGTTGACGAGTTGCATGGTCATGGTGTAGGCCGAGCCTTTTTTGCCACTTCATCCGCCTCCGATCAAGCATAATGCCTTGCCCATAAGCATTCCCCTCCCTGGAATAACTTAACCTACCCATTCCCCTATCTGGAATAACTGTACCTACCACAAAAGAAGTGATAAGCAGCGATCAATTTGACTGTTGTAGGCTGCCGTCTCCCGCTTAAGGGCGAATTTCAAACGTTGTCCATCACAGAGACAAATGATCTGGCTCCAGCAGCGTCTATAGGAGTATCTGTCTGCTCACTTCTAGCTCCAGTGGAGACTGATGGAAAAATGGCCGCTAACAACCTGTGATCCTTGTTCCGGGTGCGCGTGTCACCATCGAGCCTTAATGACATCATAAAGCTGCTTCAAGTGCAAGACTTGCAGGCTTATATACAGTCTATCTATCTATCTAATGTATGTTACTGCATAGATATATATCTAGCTATATAAATAGATAGCTATATATCAATATAGATATTTCTACAAATATCTAGCTTTACGTATAAATTTAAACTTCTATAGTTATGGTTTTGTAGGGCTGAAAACATACATACAAAATTTGTATTATTATCAGCATTATTCTTATAATTGCCATTGATGTTATTCCAGGGACAGGTAATAAACCGCATGAGGCTTTGACCAATTTTTACCATTTTAGGTAAAAAGCTGCATTGACTGCACTTCTGCATTTTGTGGGATATGGTAGGACTGCAAGCAAATCCTGAGACAAGATATATCAAAAACACTCCATACAGCATGCAATTTCATTTTCCAAGATAGAAACATTGGTCACGCTGAACATTGTTGAACGTTTTCGCTGCAATGCATCCTGGGACGCTTGGATCCAGGTTCCATCATTCATGTTGCGCTATTTCAACCAACCTGTGTGGCTCATATTCACTTTGGGTTGACGATTGGCATGGTCATGGTGTAGGCCGAGCCTTTTTTGCCACTTCATCCGCCTCCGATCAAGCATAATGCCTTGCCCATAAGCATTCCCCTCCCTGGAATAACTTAACCTACCCATTCCCCTATCTGGAATAACTGTACCTACCACAAAAGAAGTGATAAGCAGCGATCAATTTGACTGTTGTAGGCTGCCGTATCCCGCTTAAGGGCGAATTTCAAACGTTGTCCATCACAGAGACAAATGATCTGGCTCCAGCAGCGTCTAAAGGAGTATCTGTCTGCTCACTTCTAGCTCCAGTGGAGAATGATGGAAAAATGGCCGCTAACAACCTGTGATCCTTGTTCCGGGTGCGCGTGTCACCATCGAGCCTTAATGACATCATAAAGCTGCTTCAAGTGCAAGACTTGCAGGCTTATATACAGTCTATCTATCTATCTATCTATCTATCTATCTATCTATCTATCTATCTATCTAATGTATGTTACTGCATAGATATATATCTAGCTATATAAATAGATAGCTATATATCAATATAGATATTTCTACAAATATCTAGCTTTACGTATAAATTTAAACTTCTATAGTTATGGTTTTGTAGGGCTGAAAACATACATACAAAATTTGTATTATTATCAGCATTATTCTTATAATTGCCATTGATGTTATTCCAGGGGCAGGTAATAAATCGCATGAGTCTTTGACCAATTTTTACCATTTTAGGTAAAAAGCTGCATTGACTGTACTTCTGCATTTTGTGGGATATGGTAGGACTGCAAGCAAATCCTGAGACAAGATATGTCAAAAACACTCCATACAGCATGCAATTTCATTTTCCAAGATAGAAACATTGGTCACGCTGAACATTGTTGAACGTTTTCGCTGCAATGCATCCTGGGACGCTTGGATCCAGGTTCTATCATTCATGCTGCGCCATTTCAACCAACCTGTGTGGCTCATATTCACTTTGGGTTGACGAGTTGCATGGTCATGGTGTAGGCCGAGCCTTTTTTGCCACTTCATCCGCCTCCGATCAAGCATAATGCCTTGCCCATAAGCATTCCCCTCCCTGGAATAACTTAACCTACCCATTCCCCTATCTGGAATAACTGTACCTACCACAAAAGAAGTGATAAGCAGCGATCAATTTGACTGTTGTAGGCTGCCGTCTCCCGCTTAAGGGCGAATTTCAAACGTTGTCCATCACAGAGACAAATGATCTGGCTCCAGCAGCGTCTATAGGAGTATCTGTCTGCTCACTTCTAGCTCCAGTGGAGACTGATGGAAAAATGGCCGCTAACAACCTGTGATCCTTGTTCCGGGTGCGCGTGTCACCATCGAGCCTTAATGACATCATAAAGCTGCTTCAAGTGCAAGACTTGCAGGCTTATATACAGTCTATCTATCTATCTATCTATCTATCTATCTATCTAATGTATGTTACTGCATAGATATATATCTAGCTATATAAATAGATAGCTATATATCAATATAGATATTTCTACAAATATCTAGCTTTACGTATAAATTTAAACTTCTATAGTTATGGTTTTGTAGGGCTGAAAACATACATACAAAATTTGTATTATTATCAGCATTATTCTTATAATTGCCATTGATGTTATTCCAGGGACAGGTAATAAACCGCATGAGGCTTTGACCAATTTTTACCATTTTAGGTAAAAAGCTGCATTGACTGCACTTCAGCATTTTGTGGGATATGGTAGGACTGCAAGCAAATCCTGAGACAAGATATATCAAAAACACTCCATACAGCATGCAATTTCATTTTCCAAGATAGAAACATTGGTCACGCTGAACATTGTTGAACGTTTTCGCTGCAATGCATCCTGGGACGCTTGGATCCAGGTTCCATCATTCATGTTGCGCTATTTCAACCAACCTGTGTGGCTCATATTCACTTTGGGTTGACGATTGGCATGGTCATGGTGTAGGCCGAGCCTTTTTTGCCACTTCATCCGCCTCCGATCAAGCATAATGCCTTGCCCATAAGCATTCCCCTCCCTGGAATAACTTAACCTACCCATTCCCCTATCTGGAATAACTGTACCTACCACAAAAGAAGTGATAAGCAGCGATCAATTTGACTGTTGTAGGCTGCCGTCTCCCGCTTAAGGGCGAATTTCAAACGTTGTCCATCACAGAGACAAATGATCTGGCTCCAGCAGCGTCTATAGGAGTATCTGTCTGCTCACTTCTAGCTCCAGTGGAGACTGATGGAAAAATGGCCGCTAACAACCTGTGATCCTTGTTCCGGGTGCGCGTGTCACCATCGAGCCTTAATGACATCATAAAGCTGCTTCAAGTGCAAGACTTGCAGGCTTATATACAGTCTATCTATCTATCTATCTATCTAATGTATGTTACTGCATAGATATATATCTAGCTATATAAATAGATAGCTATATATCAATATAGATATTTCTACAAATATCTAGCTTTACGTATAAATTTAAACTTCTATAGTTATGGTTTTGTAGGGCTGAAAACATACATACAAAATTTGTATTATTATCAGCATTATTCTTATAATTGCCATTGATGTTATTCCAGGGACAGGTAATAAACCGCATGAGGCTTTGACCAATTTTTACCATTTTAGGTAAAAAGCTGCATTGACTGCACTTCTGCATTTTGTGGGATATGGTAGGACTGCAAGCAAATCCTGAGACAAGATATATCAAAAACACTCCATACAGCATGCAATTTCATTTTCCAAGATAGAAACATTGGTCACGCTGAACATTGTTGAACGTTTTCGCTGCAATGCATCCTGGGACGCTTGGATCCAGGTTCCATCATTCATGTTGCGCTATTTCAACCAACCTGTGTGGCTCATATTCACTTTGGGTTGACGATTGGCATGGTCATGGTGTAGGCCGAGCCTTTTTTGCCACTTCATCCGCCTCCGATCAAGCATAATGCCTTGCCCATAAGCATTCCCCTCCCTGGAATAACTTAACCTACCCATTCCCCTATCTGGAATAACTGTACCTACCACAAAAGAAGTGATAAGCAGCGATCAATTTGACTGTTGTAGGCTGCCGTATCCCGCTTAAGGGCGAATTTCAAACGTTGTCCATCACAGAGACAAATGATCTGGCTCCAGCAGCGTCTAAAGGAGTATCTGTCTGCTCACTTCTAGCTCCAGTGGAGAATGATGGAAAAATGGCCGCTAACAACCTGTGATCCTTGTTCCGGGTGCGCGTGTCACCATCGAGCCTTAATGACATCATAAAGCTGCTTCAAGTGCAAGACTTGCAGGCTTATATACAGTCTATCTATCTATCTATCTATCTATCTATCTATCTATCTATCTATCTATCTATCTAATGTATGTTACTGCATAGATATATATCTAGCTATATAAATAGATAGCTATATATCAATATAGATATTTCTACAAATATCTAGCTTTACGTATAAATTTAAACTTCTATAGTTATGGTTTTGTAGGGCTGAAAACATACATACAAAATTTGTATTATTATCAGCATTATTCTTATAATTGCCATTGATGTTATTCCAGGGGCAGGTAATAAATCGCATGAGTCTTTGACCAATTTTTACCATTTTAGGTAAAAAGCTGCATTGACTGTACTTCTGCATTTTGTGGGATATGGTAGGACTGCAAGCAAATCCTGAGACAAGATATGTCAAAAACACTCCATACAGCATGCAATTTCATTTTCCAAGATAGAAACATTGGTCACGCTGAACATTGTTGAACGTTTTCGCTGCAATGCATCCTGGGACGCTTGGATCCAGGTTCTATCATTCATGCTGCGCCATTTCAACCAACCTGTGTGGCTCATATTCACTTTGGGTTGACGAGTTGCATGGTCATGGTGTAGGCCGAGCCTTTTTTGCCACTTCATCCGCCTCCGATCAAGCATAATGCCTTGCCCATAAGCATTCCCCTCCCTGGAATAACTTAACCTACCCATTCCCCTATCTGGAATAACTGTACCTACCACAAAAGAAGTGATAAGCAGCGATCAATTTGACTGTTGTAGGCTGCCGTCTCCCGCTTAAGGGCGAATTTCAAACGTTGTCCATCACAGAGACAAATGATCTGGCTCCAGCAGCGTCTATAGGAGTATCTGTCTGCTCACTTCTAGCTCCAGTGGAGACTGATGGAAAAATGGCCGCTAACAACCTGTGATCCTTGTTCCGGGTGCGCGTGTCACCATCGAGCCTTAATGACATCATAAAGCTGCTTCAAGTGCAAGACTTGCAGGCTTATATACAGTCTATCTATCTATCTATCTATCTATCTATCTATCTATCTATCTATCTATCTAATGTATGTTACTGCATAGATATATATCTAGCTATATAAATAGATAGCTATATATCAATATAGATATTTCTACAAATATCTAGCTTTACGTATAAATTTAAACTTCTATAGTTATGGTTTTGTAGGGCTGAAAACATACATACAAAATTTGTATTATTATCAGCATTATTCTTATAATTGCCATTGATGTTATTCCAGGGACAGGTAATAAACCGCATGAGGCTTTGACCAATTTTTACCATTTTAGGTAAAAAGCTGCATTGACTGCACTTCTGCATTTTGTGGGATATGGTAGGACTGCAAGCAAATCCTGAGACAAGATATATCAAAAACACTCCATACAGCATGCAATTTCATTTTCCAAGATAGAAACATTGGTCACGCTGAACATTGTTGAACGTTTTCGCTGCAATGCATCCTGGGACGCTTGGATCCAGGTTCCATCATTCATGTTGCGCTATTTCAACCAACCTGTGTGGCTCATATTCACTTTGGGTTGACGATTGGCATGGTCATGGTGTAGGCCGAGCCTTTTTTGCCACTTCATCCGCCTCCGATCAAGCATAATGCCTTGCCCATAAGCATTCCCCTCCCTGGAATAACTTAACCTACCCATTCCCCTATCTGGAATAACTGTACCTACCACAAAAGAAGTGATAAGCAGCGATCAATTTGACTGTTGTAGGCTGCCGTATCCCGCTTAAGGGCGAATTTCAAACGTTGTCCATCACAGAGACAAATGATCTGGCTCCAGCAGCGTCTATAGGAGTATCTGTCTGCTCACTTCTAGCTCCAGTGGAGACTGATGGAAAAATGGCCGCTAACAACCTGTGATCCTTGTTCCGGGTGCGCGTGTCACCATCGAGCCTTAATGACATCATAAAGCTGCTTCAAGTGCAAGACTTGCAGGCTTATATACAGTCTATCTATCTATCTATCTATCTAATGTATGTTACTGCATAGATATATATCTAGCTATATAAATAGATAGCTATATATCAATATAGATATTTCTACAAATATCTAGCTTTACGTATAAATTTAAACTTCTATAGTTATGGTTTTGTAGGGCTGAAAACATACATACAAAATTTGTATTATTATCAGCATTATTCTTATAATTGCCATTGATGTTATTCCAGGGGCAGGTAATAAACCGCATGAGGCTTTGACCAATTTTTACCATTTTAGGTAAAAAGCTGCATTGACTGCACTTCTGCATTTTGTGGGATATGGTAGGACTGCAAGCAAATCCTGAGACAAGATATATCAAAAACACTCCATACAGCATGCAATTTCATTTTCCAAGATAGAAACATTGGTCACGCTGAACATTGTTGAACGTTTTCGCTGCAATGCATCCTGGGACGCTTGGATCCAGGTTCCATCATTCATGTTGCGCTATTTCAACCAACCTGTGTGGCTCATATTCACTTTGGGTTGACGATTGGCATGGTCATGGTGTAGGCCGAGCCTTTTTTGCCACTTCATCCGCCTCCGATCAAGCATAATGCCTTGCCCATAAGCATTCCCCTCCCTGGAATAACTTAACCTACCCATTCCCCTATCTGGAATAACTGTACCTACCACAAAAGAAGTGATAAGCAGCGATCAATTTGACTGTTGTAGGCTGCCGTATCCCGCTTAAGGGCGAATTTCAAACGTTGTCCATCACAGAGACAAATGATCTGGCTCCAGCAGCGTCTATAGGAGTATCTGTCTGCTCACTTCTAGCTCCAGTGGAGACTGATGGAAAAATGGCCGCTAACAACCTGTGATCCTTGTTCCGGGTGCGCGTGTCACCATCGAGCCTTAATGACATCATAAAGCTGCTTCAAGTGCAAGACTTGCAGGCTTATATACAGTCTATCTATCTATCTATCTATCTATCTATCTATCTATCTATCTATCTATCTATCTAATGTATGTTACTGCATAGATATATATCTAGCTATATAAATAGATAGCTATATATCAATATAGATATTTCTACAAATATCTAGCTTTACGTATAAATTTAAACTTCTATAGTTATGGTTTTGTAGGGCTGAAAACATACATACAAAATTTGTATTATTATCAGCATTATTCTTATAATTGCCATTGATGTTATTCCAGGGGCAGGTAATAAACCGCATGAGTCTTTGACCAATTTTTACCATTTTAGGTAAAAAGCTGCATTGACTGTACTTCTGCATTTTGTGGGATATGGTAGGACTGCAAGCAAATCCTGAGACAAGATATGTCAAAAACACTCCATACAGCATGCAATTTCATTTTCCAAGATAGAAACATTGGTCACGCTGAACATTGTTGAACGTTTTCGCTGCAATGCATCCTGGGACGCTTGGATCCAGGTTCTATCATTCATGCTGCGCCATTTCAACCAACCTGTGTGGCTCATATTCACTTTGGGTTGACGAGTTGCATGGTCATGGTGTAGGCCGAGCCTTTTTTGCCACTTCATCCGCCTCCGATCAAGCATAATGCCTTGCCCATAAGCATTCCCCTCCCTGGAATAACTTAACCTACCCATTCCCCTATCTGGAATAACTGTACCTACCACAAAAGAAGTGATAAGCAGCGATCAATTTGACTGTTGTAGGCTGCCGTCTCCCGCTTAAGGGCGAATTTCAAACGTTGTCCATCACAGAGACAAATGATCTGGCTCCAGCAGCGTCTATAGGAGTATCTGTCTGCTCACTTCTAGCTCCAGTGGAGACTGATGGAAAAATGGCCGCTAACAACCTGTGATCCTTGTTCCGGGTGCGCGTGTCACCATCGAGCCTTAATGACATCATAAAGCTGCTTCAAGTGCAAGACTTGCAGGCTTATATACAGTCTATCTATCTATCTATCTATCTAATGTATGTTACTGCATAGATATATATCTAGCTATATAAATAGATAGCTATATATCAATATAGATATTTCTACAAATATCTAGCTTTACGTATAAATTTAAACTTCTATAGTTATGGTTTTGTAGGGCTGAAAACATACATACAAAATTTGTATTATTATCAGCATTATTCTTATAATTGCCATTGATGTTATTCCAGGGACAGGTAATAAACCGCATGAGGCTTTGACCAATTTTTACCATTTTAGGTAAAAAGCTGCATTGACTGCACTTCTGCATTTTGTGGGATATGGTAGGACTGCAAGCAAATCCTGAGACAAGATATATCAAAAACACTCCATACAGCATGCAATTTCATTTTCCAAGATAGAAACATTGGTCACGCTGAACATTGTTGAACGTTTTCGCTGCAATGCATCCTGGGACGCTTGGATCCAGGTTCCATCATTCATGTTGCGCTATTTCAACCAACCTGTGTGGCTCATATTCACTTTGGGTTGACGATTGGCATGGTCATGGTGTAGGCCGAGCCTTTTTTGCCACTTCATCCGCCTCCGATCAAGCATAATGCCTTGCCCATAAGCATTCCCCTCCCTGGAATAACTTAACCTACCCATTCCCCTATCTGGAATAACTGTACCTACCACAAAAGAAGTGATAAGCAGCGATCAATTTGACTGTTGTAGGCTGCCGTATCCCGCTTAAGGGCGAATTTCAAACGTTGTCCATCACAGAGACAAATGATCTGGCTCCAGCAGCGTCTATAGGAGTATCTGTCTGCTCACTTCTAGCTCCAGTGGAGACTGATGGAAAAATGGCCGCTAACAACCTGTGATCCTTGTTCCGGGTGCGCGTGTCACCATCGAGCCTTAATGACATCATAAAGCTGCTTCAAGTGCAAGACTTGCAGGCTTATATACAGTCTATCTATCTATCTATCTATCTAATGTATGTTACTGCATAGATATATATCTAGCTATATAAATAGATAGCTATATATCAATATAGATATTTCTACAAATATCTAGCTTTACGTATAAATTTAAACTTCTATAGTTATGGTTTTGTAGGGCTGAAAACATACATACAAAATTTGTATTATTATCAGCATTATTCTTATAATTGCCATTGATGTTATTCCAGGGGCAGGTAATAAACCGCATGAGGCTTTGACCAATTTTTACCATTTTAGGTAAAAAGCTGCATTGACTGCACTTCTGCATTTTGTGGGATATGGTAGGACTGCAAGCAAATCCTGAGACAAGATATATCAAAAACACTCCATACAGCATGCAATTTCATTTTCCAAGATAGAAACATTGGTCACGCTGAACATTGTTGAACGTTTTCGCTGCAATGCATCCTGGGACGCTTGGATCCAGGTTCCATCATTCATGTTGCGCTATTTCAACCAACCTGTGTGGCTCATATTCACTTTGGGTTGACGATTGGCATGGTCATGGTGTAGGCCGAGCCTTTTTTGCCACTTCATCCGCCTCCGATCAAGCATAATGCCTTGCCCATAAGCATTCCCCTCCCTGGAATAACTTAACCTACCCATTCCCCTATCTGGAATAACTGTACCTACCACAAAAGAAGTGATAAGCAGCGATCAATTTGACTGTTGTAGGCTGCCGTCTCCCGCTTAAGGGCGAATTTCAAACGTTGTCCATCACAGAGACAAATGATCTGGCTCCAGCAGCGTCTATAGGAGTATCTGTCTGCTCACTTCTAGCTCCAGTGGAGACTGATGGAAAAATGGCCGCTAACAACCTGTGATCCTTGTTCCGGGTGCGCGTGTCACCATCGAGCCTTAATGACATCATAAAGCTGCTTCAAGTGCAAGACTTGCAGGCTTATATACAGTCTATCTATCTATCTATCTATCTAATGTATGTTACTGCATAGATATATATCTAGCTATATAAATAGATAGCTATATATCAATATAGATATTTCTACAAATATCTAGCTTTACGTATAAATTTAAACTTCTATAGTTATGGTTTTGTAGGGCTGAAAACATACATACAAAATTTGTATTATTATCAGCATTATTCTTATAATTGCCATTGATGTTATTCCAGGGACAGGTAATAAACCGCATGAGGCTTTGACCAATTTTTACCATTTTAGGTAAAAAGCTGCATTGACTGCACTTCTGCATTTTGTGGGATATGGTAGGACTGCAAGCAAATCCTGAGACAAGATATATCAAAAACACTCCATACAGCATGCAATTTCATTTTCCAAGATAGAAACATTGGTCACGCTGAACATTGTTGAACGTTTTCGCTGCAATGCATCCTGGGACGCTTGGATCCAGGTTCCATCATTCATGTTGCGCTATTTCAACCAACCTGTGTGGCTCATATTCACTTTGGGTTGACGATTGGCATGGTCATGGTGTAGGCCGAGCCTTTTTTGCCACTTCATCCGCCTCCGATCAAGCATAATGCCTTGCCCATAAGCATTCCCCTCCCTGGAATAACTTAACCTACCCATTCCCCTATCTGGAATAACTGTACCTACCACAAAAGAAGTGATAAGCAGCGATCAATTTGACTGTTGTAGGCTGCCGTCTCCCGCTTAAGGGCGAATTTCAAACGTTGTCCATCACAGAGACAAATGATCTGGCTCCAGCAGCGTCTATAGGAGTATCTGTCTGCTCACTTCTAGCTCCAGTGGAGACTGATGGAAAAATGGCCGCTAACAACCTGTGATCCTTGTTCCGGGTGCGCGTGTCACCATCGAGCCTTAATGACATCATAAAGCTGCTTCAAGTGCAAGACTTGCAGGCTTATATACAGTCTATCTATCTATCTATCTATCTAATGTATGTTACTGCATAGATATATATCTAGCTATATAAATAGATAGCTATATATCAATATAGATATTTCTACAAATATCTAGCTTTACGTATAAATTTAAACTTCTATAGTTATGGTTTTGTAGGGCTGAAAACATACATACAAAATTTGTATTATTATCAGCATTATTCTTATAATTGCCATTGATGTTATTCCAGGGGCAGGTAATAAACCGCATGAGGCTTTGACCAATTTTTACCATTTTAGGTAAAAAGCTGCATTGACTGCACTTCTGCATTTTGTGGGATATGGTAGGACTGCAAGCAAATCCTGAGACAAGATATATCAAAAACACTCCATACAGCATGCAATTTCATTTTCCAAGATAGAAACATTGGTCACGCTGAACATTGTTGAACGTTTTCGCTGCAATGCATCCTGGGACGCTTGGATCCAGGTTCCATCATTCATGTTGCGCTATTTCAACCAACCTGTGTGGCTCATATTCACTTTGGGTTGACGATTGGCATGGTCATGGTGTAGGCCGAGCCTTTTTTGCCACTTCATCCGCCTCCGATCAAGCATAATGCCTTGCCCATAAGCATTCCCCTCCCTGGAATAACTTAACCTACCCATTCCCCTATCTGGAATAACTGTACCTACCACAAAAGAAGTGATAAGCAGCGATCAATTTGACTGTTGTAGGCTGCCGTCTCCCGCTTAAGGGCGAATTTCAAACGTTGTCCATCACAGAGACAAATGATCTGGCTCCAGCAGCGTCTATAGGAGTATCTGTCTGCTCACTTCTAGCTCCAGTGGAGACTGATGGAAAAATGGCCGCTAACAACCTGTGATCCTTGTTCCGGGTGCGCGTGTCACCATCGAGCCTTAATGACATCATAAAGCTGCTTCAAGTGCAAGACTTGCAGGCTTATATACAGTCTATCTATCTATCTATCTATCTAATGTATGTTACTGCATAGATATATATCTAGCTATATAAATAGATAGCTATATATCAATATAGATATTTCTACAAATATCTAGCTTTACGTATAAATTTAAACTTCTATAGTTATGGTTTTGTAGGGCTGAAAACATACATACAAAATTTGTATTATTATCAGCATTATTCTTATAATTGCCATTGATGTTATTCCAGGGACAGGTAATAAACCGCATGAGGCTTTGACCAATTTTTACCATTTTAGGTAAAAAGCTGCATTGACTGCACTTCTGCATTTTGTGGGATATGGTAGGACTGCAAGCAAATCCTGAGACAAGATATATCAAAAACACTCCATACAGCATGCAATTTCATTTTCCAAGATAGAAACATTGGTCACGCTGAACATTGTTGAACGTTTTCGCTGCAATGCATCCTGGGACGCTTGGATCCAGGTTCCATCATTCATGTTGCGCTATTTCAACCAACCTGTGTGGCTCATATTCACTTTGGGTTGACGATTGGCATGGTCATGGTGTAGGCCGAGCCTTTTTTGCCACTTCATCCGCCTCCGATCAAGCATAATGCCTTGCCCATAAGCATTCCCCTCCCTGGAATAACTTAACCTACCCATTCCCCTATCTGGAATAACTGTACCTACCACAAAAGAAGTGATAAGCAGCGATCAATTTGACTGTTGTAGGCTGCCGTCTCCCGCTTAAGGGCGAATTTCAAACGTTGTCCATCACAGAGACAAATGATCTGGCTCCAGCAGCGTCTATAGGAGTATCTGTCTGCTCACTTCTAGCTCCAGTGGAGACTGATGGAAAAATGGCCGCTAACAACCTGTGATCCTTGTTCCGGGTGCGCGTGTCACCATCGAGCCTTAATGACATCATAAAGCTGCTTCAAGTGCAAGACTTGCAGGCTTATATACAGTCTATCTATCTATCTATCTATCTAATGTATGTTACTGCATAGATATATATCTAGCTATATAAATAGATAGCTATATATCAATATAGATATTTCTACAAATATCTAGCTTTACGTATAAATTTAAACTTCTATAGTTATGGTTTTGTAGGGCTGAAAACATACATACAAAATTTGTATTATTATCAGCATTATTCTTATAATTGCCATTGATGTTATTCCAGGGACAGGTAATAAACCGCATGAGGCTTTGACCAATTTTTACCATTTTAGGTAAAAAGCTGCATTGACTGCACTTCTGCATTTTGTGGGATATGGTAGGACTGCAAGCAAATCCTGAGACAAGATATATCAAAAACACTCCATACAGCATGCAATTTCATTTTCCAAGATAGAAACATTGGTCACGCTGAACATTGTTGAACGTTTTCGCTGCAATGCATCCTGGGACGCTTGGATCCAGGTTCCATCATTCATGTTGCGCTATTTCAACCAACCTGTGTGGCTCATATTCACTTTGGGTTGACGATTGGCATGGTCATGGTGTAGGCCGAGCCTTTTTTGCCACTTCATCCGCCTCCGATCAAGCATAATGCCTTGCCCATAAGCATTCCCCTCCCTGGAATAACTTAACCTACCCATTCCCCTATCTGGAATAACTGTACCTACCACAAAAGAAGTGATAAGCAGCGATCAATTTGACTGTTGTAGGCTGCCGTCTCCCGCTTAAGGGCGAATTTCAAACGTTGTCCATCACAGAGACAAATGATCTGGCTCCAGCAGCGTCTATAGGAGTATCTGTCTGCTCACTTCTAGCTCCAGTGGAGACTGATGGAAAAATGGCCGCTAACAACCTGTGATCCTTGTTCCGGGTGCGCGTGTCACCATCGAGCCTTAATGACATCATAAAGCTGCTTCAAGTGCAAGACTTGCAGGCTTATATACAGTCTATCTATCTATCTATCTATCTAATGTATGTTACTGCATAGATATATATCTAGCTATATAAATAGATAGCTATATATCAATATAGATATTTCTACAAATATCTAGCTTTACGTATAAATTTAAACTTCTATAGTTATGGTTTTGTAGGGCTGAAAACATACATACAAAATTTGTATTATTATCAGCATTATTCTTATAATTGCCATTGATGTTATTCCAGGGACAGGTAATAAACCGCATGAGGCTTTGACCAATTTTTACCATTTTAGGTAAAAAGCTGCATTGACTGCACTTCTGCATTTTGTGGGATATGGTAGGACTGCAAGCAAATCCTGAGACAAGATATATCAAAAACACTCCATACAGCATGCAATTTCATTTTCCAAGATAGAAACATTGGTCACGCTGAACATTGTTGAACGTTTTCGCTGCAATGCATCCTGGGACGCTTGGATCCAGGTTCCATCATTCATGTTGCGCTATTTCAACCAACCTGTGTGGCTCATATTCACTTTGGGTTGACGATTGGCATGGTCATGGTGTAGGCCGAGCCTTTTTTGCCACTTCATCCGCCTCCGATCAAGCATAATGCCTTGCCCATAAGCATTCCCCTCCCTGGAATAACTTAACCTACCCATTCCCCTATCTGGAATAACTGTACCTACCACAAAAGAAGTGATAAGCAGCGATCAATTTGACTGTTGTAGGCTGCCGTCTCCCGCTTAAGGGCGAATTTCAAACGTTGTCCATCACAGAGACAAATGATCTGGCTCCAGCAGCGTCTATAGGAGTATCTGTCTGCTCACTTCTAGCTCCAGTGGAGACTGATGGAAAAATGGCCGCTAACAACCTGTGATCCTTGTTCCGGGTGCGCGTGTCACCATCGAGCCTTAATGACATCATAAAGCTGCTTCAAGTGCAAGACTTGCAGGCTTATATACAGTCTATCTATCTATCTATCTATCTAATGTATGTTACTGCATAGATATATATCTAGCTATATAAATAGATAGCTATATATCAATATAGATATTTCTACAAATATCTAGCTTTACGTATAAATTTAAACTTCTATAGTTATGGTTTTGTAGGGCTGAAAACATACATACAAAATTTGTATTATTATCAGCATTATTCTTATAATTGCCATTGATGTTATTCCAGGGGCAGGTAATAAACCGCATGAGGCTTTGACCAATTTTTACCATTTTAGGTAAAAAGCTGCATTGACTGCACTTCTGCATTTTGTGGGATATGGTAGGACTGCAAGCAAATCCTGAGACAAGATATATCAAAAACACTCCATACAGCATGCAATTTCATTTTCCAAGATAGAAACATTGGTCACGCTGAACATTGTTGAACGTTTTCGCTGCAATGCATCCTGGGACGCTTGGATCCAGGTTCCATCATTCATGTTGCGCTATTTCAACCAACCTGTGTGGCTCATATTCACTTTGGGTTGACGATTGGCATGGTCATGGTGTAGGCCGAGCCTTTTTTGCCACTTCATCCGCCTCCGATCAAGCATAATGCCTTGCCCATAAGCATTCCCCTCCCTGGAATAACTTAACCTACCCATTCCCCTATCTGGAATAACTGTACCTACCACAAAAGAAGTGATAAGCAGCGATCAATTTGACTGTTGTAGGCTGCCGTCTCCCGCTTAAGGGCGAATTTCAAACGTTGTCCATCACAGAGACAAATGATCTGGCTCCAGCAGCGTCTATAGGAGTATCTGTCTGCTCACTTCTAGCTCCAGTGGAGACTGATGGAAAAATGGCCGCTAACAACCTGTGATCCTTGTTCCGGGTGCGCGTGTCACCATCGAGCCTTAATGACATCATAAAGCTGCTTCAAGTGCAAGACTTGCAGGCTTATATACAGTCTATCTATCTATCTATCTATCTAATGTATGTTACTGCATAGATATATATCTAGCTATATAAATAGATAGCTATATATCAATATAGATATTTCTACAAATATCTAGCTTTACGTATAAATTTAAACTTCTATAGTTATGGTTTTGTAGGGCTGAAAACATACATACAAAATTTGTATTATTATCAGCATTATTCTTATAATTGCCATTGATGTTATTCCAGGGACAGGTAATAAACCGCATGAGGCTTTGACCAATTTTTACCATTTTAGGTAAAAAGCTGCATTGACTGCACTTCTGCATTTTGTGGGATATGGTAGGACTGCAAGCAAATCCTGAGACAAGATATATCAAAAACACTCCATACAGCATGCAATTTCATTTTCCAAGATAGAAACATTGGTCACGCTGAACATTGTTGAACGTTTTCGCTGCAATGCATCCTGGGACGCTTGGATCCAGGTTCCATCATTCATGTTGCGCTATTTCAACCAACCTGTGTGGCTCATATTCACTTTGGGTTGACGATTGGCATGGTCATGGTGTAGGCCGAGCCTTTTTTGCCACTTCATCCGCCTCCGATCAAGCATAATGCCTTGCCCATAAGCATTCCCCTCCCTGGAATAACTTAACCTACCCATTCCCCTATCTGGAATAACTGTACCTACCACAAAAGAAGTGATAAGCAGCGATCAATTTGACTGTTGTAGGCTGCCGTCTCCCGCTTAAGGGCGAATTTCAAACGTTGTCCATCACAGAGACAAATGATCTGGCTCCAGCAGCGTCTATAGGAGTATCTGTCTGCTCACTTCTAGCTCCAGTGGAGACTGATGGAAAAATGGCCGCTAACAACCTGTGATCCTTGTTCCGGGTGCGCGTGTCACCATCGAGCCTTAATGACATCATAAAGCTGCTTCAAGTGCAAGACTTGCAGGCTTATATACAGTCTATCTATCTATCTATCTATCTAATGTATGTTACTGCATAGATATATATCTAGCTATATAAATAGATAGCTATATATCAATATAGATATTTCTACAAATATCTAGCTTTACGTATAAATTTAAACTTCTATAGTTATGGTTTTGTAGGGCTGAAAACATACATACAAAATTTGTATTATTATCAGCATTATTCTTATAATTGCCATTGATGTTATTCCAGGGACAGGTAATAAACCGCATGAGGCTTTGACCAATTTTTACCATTTTAGGTAAAAAGCTGCATTGACTGCACTTCTGCATTTTGTGGGATATGGTAGGACTGCAAGCAAATCCTGAGACAAGATATATCAAAAACACTCCATACAGCATGCAATTTCATTTTCCAAGATAGAAACATTGGTCACGCTGAACATTGTTGAACGTTTTCGCTGCAATGCATCCTGGGACGCTTGGATCCAGGTTCCATCATTCATGTTGCGCTATTTCAACCAACCTGTGTGGCTCATATTCACTTTGGGTTGACGATTGGCATGGTCATGGTGTAGGCCGAGCCTTTTTTGCCACTTCATCCGCCTCCGATCAAGCATAATGCCTTGCCCATAAGCATTCCCCTCCCTGGAATAACTTAACCTACCCATTCCCCTATCTGGAATAACTGTACCTACCACAAAAGAAGTGATAAGCAGCGATCAATTTGACTGTTGTAGGCTGCCGTATCCCGCTTAAGGGCGAATTTCAAACGTTGTCCATCACAGAGACAAATGATCTGGCTCCAGCAGCGTCTATAGGAGTATCTGTCTGCTCACTTCTAGCTCCAGTGGAGACTGATGGAAAAATGGCCGCTAACAACCTGTGATCCTTGTTCCGGGTGCGCGTGTCACCATCGAGCCTTAATGACATCATAAAGCTGCTTCAAGTGCAAGACTTGCAGGCTTATATACAGTCTATCTATCTATCTATCTATCTATCTATCTATCTATCTATCTATCTATCTAATGTATGTTACTGCATAGATATATATCTAGCTATATAAATAGATAGCTATATATCAATATAGATATTTCTACAAATATCTAGCTTTACGTATAAATTTAAACTTCTATAGTTATGGTTTTGTAGGGCTGAAAACATACATACAAAATTTGTATTATTATCAGCATTATTCTTATAATTGCCATTGATGTTATTCCAGGGGCAGGTAATAAATCGCATGAGTCTTTGACCAATTTTTACCATTTTAGGTAAAAAGCTGCATTGACTGTACTTCTGCATTTTGTGGGATATGGTAGGACTGCAAGCAAATCCTGAGACAAGATATGTCAAAAACACTCCATACAGCATGCAATTTCATTTTCCAAGATAGAAACATTGGTCACGCTGAACATTGTTGAACGTTTTCGCTGCAATGCATCCTGGGACGCTTGGATCCAGGTTCTATCATTCATGCTGCGCCATTTCAACCAACCTGTGTGGCTCATATTCACTTTGGGTTGACGATTGGCATGGTCATGGTGTAGGCCGAGCCTTTTTTGCCACTTCATCCGCCTCCGATCAAGCATAATGCCTTGCCCATAAGCATTCCCCTCCCTGGAATAACTTAACCTACCCATTCCCCTATCTGGAATAACTGTACCTACCACAAAAGAAGTGATAAGCAGCGATCAATTTGACTGTTGTAGGCTGCCGTATCCCGCTTAAGGGCGAATTTCAAACGTTGTCCATCACAGAGACAAATGATCTGGCTCCAGCAGCGTCTATAGGAGTATCTGTCTGCTCACTTCTAGCTCCAGTGGAGACTGATGGAAAAATGGCCGCTAACAACCTGTGATCCTTGTTCCGGGTGCGCGTGTCACCATCGAGCCTTAATGACATCATAAAGCTGCTTCAAGTGCAAGACTTGCAGGCTTATATACAGTCTATCTATCTATCTATCTATCTAATGTATGTTACTGCATAGATATATATCTAGCTATATAAATAGATAGCTATATATCAATATAGATATTTCTACAAATATCTAGCTTTACGTATAAATTTAAACTTCTATAGTTATGGTTTTGTAGGGCTGAAAACATACATACAAAATTTGTATTATTATCAGCATTATTCTTATAATTGCCATTGATGTTATTCCAGGGGCAGGTAATAAACCGCATGAGGCTTTGACCAATTTTTACCATTTTAGGTAAAAAGCTGCATTGACTGCACTTCTGCATTTTGTGGGATATGGTAGGACTGCAAGCAAATCCTGAGACAAGATATATCAAAAACACTCCATACAGCATGCAATTTCATTTTCCAAGATAGAAACATTGGTCACGCTGAACATTGTTGAACGTTTTCGCTGCAATGCATCCTGGGACGCTTGGATCCAGGTTCCATCATTCATGTTGCGCTATTTCAACCAACCTGTGTGGCTCATATTCACTTTGGGTTGACGATTGGCATGGTCATGGTGTAGGCCGAGCCTTTTTTGCCACTTCATCCGCCTCCGATCAAGCATAATGCCTTGCCCATAAGCATTCCCCTCCCTGGAATAACTTAACCTACCCATTCCCCTATCTGGAATAACTGTACCTACCACAAAAGAAGTGATAAGCAGCGATCAATTTGACTGTTGTAGGCTGCCGTCTCCCGCTTAAGGGCGAATTTCAAACGTTGTCCATCACAGAGACAAATGATCTGGCTCCAGCAGCGTCTATAGGAGTATCTGTCTGCTCACTTCTAGCTCCAGTGGAGACTGATGGAAAAATTGGCCGCTAACAACCTGTGATCCTTGTTCCGGGTGCGCGTGTCACCATCGAGCCTTAATGACATCATAAAGCTGCTTCAAGTGCAAGACTTGCAGGCTTATATACAGTCTATCTATCTATCTATCTATCTAATGTATGTTACTGCATAGATATATATCTAGCTATATAAATAGATAGCTATATATCAATATAGATATTTCTACAAATATCTAGCTTTACGTATAAATTTAAACTTCTATAGTTATGGTTTTGTAGGGCTGAAAACATACATACAAAATTTGTATTATTATCAGCATTATTCTTATAATTGCCATTGATGTTATTCCAGGGACAGGTAATAAACCGCATGAGGCTTTGACCAATTTTTACCATTTTAGGTAAAAAGCTGCATTGACTGCACTTCTGCATTTTGTGGGATATGGTAGGACTGCAAGCAAATCCTGAGACAAGATATATCAAAAACACTCCATACAGCATGCAATTTCATTTTCCAAGATAGAAACATTGGTCACGCTGAACATTGTTGAACGTTTTCGCTGCAATGCATCCTGGGACGCTTGGATCCAGGTTCCATCATTCATGTTGCGCTATTTCAACCAACCTGTGTGGCTCATATTCACTTTGGGTTGACGATTGGCATGGTCATGGTGTAGGCCGAGCCTTTTTTGCCACTTCATCCGCCTCCGATCAAGCATAATGCCTTGCCCATAAGCATTCCCCTCCCTGGAATAACTTAACCTACCCATTCCCCTATCTGGAATAACTGTACCTACCACAAAAGAAGTGATAAGCAGCGATCAATTTGACTGTTGTAGGCTGCCGTCTCCCGCTTAAGGGCGAATTTCAAACGTTGTCCATCACAGAGACAAATGATCTGGCTCCAGCAGCGTCTATAGGAGTATCTGTCTGCTCACTTCTAGCTCCAGTGGAGACTGATGGAAAAATGGCCGCTAACAACCTGTGATCCTTGTTCCGGGTGCGCGTGTCACCATCGAGCCTTAATGACATCATAAAGCTGCTTCAAGTGCAAGACTTGCAGGCTTATATACAGTCTATCTATCTATCTATCTATCTATCTATCTATCTATCTATCTATCTATCTATCTAATGTATGTTACTGCATAGATATATATCTAGCTATATAAATAGATAGCTATATATCAATATAGATATTTCTACAAATATCTAGCTTTACGTATAAATTTAAACTTCTATAGTTATGGTTTTGTAGGGCTGAAAACATACATACAAAATTTGTATTATTATCAGCATTATTCTTATAATTGCCATTGATGTTATTCCAGGGGCAGGTAATAAATCGCATGAGTCTTTGACCAATTTTTACCATTTTAGGTAAAAAGCTGCATTGACTGTACTTCTGCATTTTGTGGGATATGGTAGGACTGCAAGCAAATCCTGAGACAAGATATGTCAAAAACACTCCATACAGCATGCAATTTCATTTTCCAAGATAGAAACATTGGTCACGCTGAACATTGTTGAACGTTTTCGCTGCAATGCATCCTGGGACGCTTGGATCCAGGTTCTATCATTCATGCTGCGCCATTTCAACCAACCTGTGTGGCTCATATTCACTTTGGGTTGACGATTGGCATGGTCATGGTGTAGGCCGAGCCTTTTTGCCACTTCATCCGCCTCCGATCAAGCATAATGCCTTGCCCATAAGCATTCCCCTCCCTGGAATAACTTAACCTACCCATTCCCCTATCTGGAATAACTGTACCTACCACAAAAGAAGTGATAAGCAGCGATCAATTTGACTGTTGTAGGCTGCCGTATCCCGCTTAAGGGCGAATTTCAAACGTTGTCCATCACAGAGACAAATGATCTGGCTCCAGCAGCGTCTATAGGAGTATCTGTCTGCTCACTTCTAGCTCCAGTGGAGACTGATGGAAAAATGGCCGCTAACAACCTGTGATCCTTGTTCCGGGTGCGCGTGTCACCATCGAGCCTTAATGACATCATAAAGCTGCTTCAAGTGCAAGACTTGCAGGCTTATATACAGTCTATCTATCTATCTATCTATCTAATGTATGTTACTGCATAGATATATATCTAGCTATATAAATAGATAGCTATATATCAATATAGATATTTCTACAAATATCTAGCTTTACGTATAAATTTAAACTTCTATAGTTATGGTTTTGTAGGGCTGAAAACATACATACAAAATTTGTATTATTATCAGCATTATTCTTATAATTGCCATTGATGTTATTCCAGGGGCAGGTAATAAACCGCATGAGGCTTTGACCAATTTTTACCATTTTAGGTAAAAAGCTGCATTGACTGCACTTCTGCATTTTGTGGGATATGGTAGGACTGCAAGCAAATCCTGAGACAAGATATATCAAAAACACTCCATACAGCATGCAATTTCATTTTCCAAGATAGAAACATTGGTCACGCTGAACATTGTTGAACGTTTTCGCTGCAATGCATCCTGGGACGCTTGGATCCAGGTTCCATCATTCATGTTGCGCTATTTCAACCAACCTGTGTGGCTCATATTCACTTTGGGTTGACGATTGGCATGGTCATGGTGTAGGCCGAGCCTTTTTTGCCACTTCATCCGCCTCCGATCAAGCATAATGCCTTGCCCATAAGCATTCCCCTCCCTGGAATAACTTAACCTACCCATTCCCCTATCTGGAATAACTGTACCTACCACAAAAGAAGTGATAAGCAGCGATCAATTTGACTGTTGTAGGCTGCCGTCTCCCGCTTAAGGGCGAATTTCAAACGTTGTCCATCACAGAGACAAATGATCTGGCTCCAGCAGCGTCTATAGGAGTATCTGTCTGCTCACTTCTAGCTCCAGTGGAGACTGATGGAAAAATTGGCCGCTAACAACCTGTGATCCTTGTTCCGGGTGCGCGTGTCACCATCGAGCCTTAATGACATCATAAAGCTGCTTCAAGTGCAAGACTTGCAGGCTTATATACAGTCTATCTATCTATCTATCTATCTAATGTATGTTACTGCATAGATATATATCTAGCTATATAAATAGATAGCTATATATCAATATAGATATTTCTACAAATATCTAGCTTTACGTATAAATTTAAACTTCTATAGTTATGGTTTTGTAGGGCTGAAAACATACATACAAAATTTGTATTATTATCAGCATTATTCTTATAATTGCCATTGATGTTATTCCAGGGACAGGTAATAAACCGCATGAGGCTTTGACCAATTTTTACCATTTTAGGTAAAAAGCTGCATTGACTGCACTTCTGCATTTTGTGGGATATGGTAGGACTGCAAGCAAATCCTGAGACAAGATATATCAAAAACACTCCATACAGCATGCAATTTCATTTTCCAAGATAGAAACATTGGTCACGCTGAACATTGTTGAACGTTTTCGCTGCAATGCATCCTGGGACGCTTGGATCCAGGTTCCATCATTCATGTTGCGCTATTTCAACCAACCTGTGTGGCTCATATTCACTTTGGGTTGACGATTGGCATGGTCATGGTGTAGGCCGAGCCTTTTTTGCCACTTCATCCGCCTCCGATCAAGCATAATGCCTTGCCCATAAGCATTCCCCTCCCTGGAATAACTTAACCTACCCATTCCCCTATCTGGAATAACTGTACCTACCACAAAAGAAGTGATAAGCAGCGATCAATTTGACTGTTGTAGGCTGCCGTCTCCCGCTTAAGGGCGAATTTCAAACGTTGTCCATCACAGAGACAAATGATCTGGCTCCAGCAGCGTCTATAGGAGTATCTGTCTGCTCACTTCTAGCTCCAGTGGAGACTGATGGAAAAATGGCCGCTAACAACCTGTGATCCTTGTTCCGGGTGCGCGTGTCACCATCGAGCCTTAATGACATCATAAAGCTGCTTCAAGTGCAAGACTTGCAGGCTTATATACAGTCTATCTATCTATCTATCTATCTATCTATCTATCTATCTATCTATCTATCTAATGTATGTTACTGCATAGATATATATCTAGCTATATAAATAGATAGCTATATATCAATATAGATATTTCTACAAATATCTAGCTTTACGTATAAATTTAAACTTCTATAGTTATGGTTTTGTAGGGCTGAAAACATACATACAAAATTTGTATTATTATCAGCATTATTCTTATAATTGCCATTGATGTA